>NC_084805.1:12845374-13145374 GCF_963583255.1 Pyrus communis | reverse complement strand
ACATACCAGTGAGTGGGCTTTTGTTTTCCGTATATACCTATATACATTTATATTCCCAGAAATTGATTTAAAAAGGGTTATTTGCCTTATGCCATGCATGTTATTATTATCGTTTATGCATCATTGCATGCATTATTGTGGCATACATATACATGTGCATATTGGGTGCTGTGGACGCACAGGTAAGTGCCAGGTAAGTGACATTCACGTTTATGTTTCAGTAGTGGTTTGGGATGCCTAGAGAGCTCATAACCTGTACCCCCGGTGTTAGTGCTCCCGCCCTGAGCAGGGCACAGGCCTTCACGTGATGTTCACCTCCCGCACCTTAGGCTCAGCTTGGATCCAAGCTAGGTGCACAGGCCTGTCGTACAGACCACATTAGGTGGTTCCGACTTGTAGGTGACCCGCGATTATTCGCCCAGGCTTCACGTGATCGTAGCACTTATTTACACCCAGTCCTGTCGTACAGACCACTTTAGGTGGTTCCGACTCGTGGTCAGGTTCAGATATTGAGATTGAGATTAGAGCTCTATATGCAGCCGTACAGGTCACGTTAGGTGACTCCGGCTGCCAGATTACACGATGTGGATATGATTATACCTGAGCACTTGCATATCTTTATGAGATGTCGGCATGGCATATTATCGAGCATATGGCATATATTTGAGCATGCTTAACACATGTACTATGCGTATATATATTTTCTGGGAAGTATACAGGTTTTACGGCGAGGGGTTAGAATGTATTTTGCTAAATGATTTTCAAAGAGCTTTGTTTTTGCCCACTCACGCTTTTGTTTTGCGCCCCTCCAGGTTCTAGTTGCTTAGCCGTTGCGGTGGTTTCCCCAGAGGGTTTTTCGGCGTTTCTGACAGACACTCACCATTGTAGGGTCGCCTTCGAGCGTACCACTATTGTCGTTTCATTTGGACTGCTATAGACCTGCTCTGAATTCTTGTACCGCACATACTCGCACTTATTCTAGTACTTTGTATGCTAGTTTTTAATTATTCGTACCTTTTATTACTACTTTATTAGCTTCCGCACGTGCACATGGCTACGTCACCTTCGTGTGACGGCCAGCACGCTCCGATCTCGGTCGGGGTGTGTCAGAAATTATGAAAACTTTCCCTTCATCTTTAGATTTTTCATTCAATTCAATTCCTAATGCAATTTAGGATGATTCAATTCACGAATGATCAATTTTTTTTTCTACTTTGTATAATTGTAAACATAACACACTCCATGAGATAGAGCCATAGATTTTGAAAAACAATCCTTCGGGATGGCATACCAACATCTTCAATTTTTGTAAGGCTTTTTATATTAGCATCACACAAAATGTTGAATGCACTTTACATTAAAATTTAATATTAATTAACTTATTTATCCTACTGTGCAATAACAATTTTGACCTTAGTAGGTTAACAAAAAAAAAAAATTATATACTCCCCAAATCACTTTTAACGTATTATTTATCTTCTTTAACTATCTAAACCCCTCCTACCCTCTATTGTTGAATAAAACCTTAACCAATTAAGCTATAAACATGTTGATTGAGAAAAATTATTTTTGACAAATGAAACACGAAATCAATGTTTCAGAAGCTTCACATAAGGTAAGACTTCATATTATTTATTGTTTTAGTGATTTTGACGACATCGATAATTATTCAAGCTTCTATTCATCTTTTAGGGATCATAGGGATTAGATGAAGAATTAAACACATAAAATTACCATCAAATATTAAAAATAGACGATATGAGTTTTAATGGTGGAATTGAAAACAACTCATATATGCTTTAAATCTCAGGCTGCATCTTTTGTCAAAATTTTAGTCGTCATTTCTTGTCCAAATTAAAAGCGTTATAAAACTTAAGAAATGTGAGGTGCATAGAAAATATAAAGTGCATATAACAAATGCAAGGTATATATTAAGAATGTGGGGTGTAAGGATATTATTAGGAAATAAGTAGGTGTATTAAAATAATTTTTAATTGAAAAAACAAATATGGGGTGTAATATGTGAGGCTTATTCAACAATTTGTGGGGTGTAATATAATAAGCCTTTTTGTTATATAATATGCATACCAATATCTTTATTGCCACTTAATGTAGATAATAGTGTTTGTTCAAAAAAAAAAAAAAAAAAACGCTTTAGGATATATATTTTTCAAGACCTTTTACATCTTTAACAGTGTTGCAAATCCTGCAGTAGCGCGTAGGTACACTTTGCTAGTAATACCAAAGCCCTGCACTGAAAAAATACTGTTCATCAGAACAGTGTAATGACGCTTTTTCCCCTACGTTGCTTTCCCCCACGCTATGTTTTTTTTCCAAATCTACAGTGAAATGACGGCACTGCCCATGAAGGGCACGTGTGAATCGTCCAAATGAAAACCTGTCGACACGCTGTGCTGTCGTTCTCTCTCTTCGACAACACTCTTCCTCTCTGACAAAAAATCACCAGAGGCCCAGAAACCTCTCGATCAAATTTCTCGACCTCTCTCGCCCAGCTCCTCCACTTCTTTCTCACCAAACTTCAATTCGTCGGTCATACAACGAAACCGCGCAAGGTTTCGTCTATCTCAGTCAACTCCGACCACCCCCAACGGCGGCTAAGGTTTCTAGGGTTTTAATCTGATACTCACTACAAAGAAGATGAATGGGTCGTGGAAGAAGATAAGGTGGATTTCACACCACAACAGATTTGCCCTGAATCTTTCTATTTTTTTTAAATTGCTTATAAGTTAAATTGTTCCCTGGATTGCAGTTAATTTCCAGCATCCTGACAATACTGTTATAGCATCGGGTGTAAGGTTTTCCTCTTTTTGTTTTCTTTTTCCAGTTGAATTTGTATTTCATTGTTTGGCCTATTACCCTCTTATTACAATCAACTCTTCAATTGTTGGTGTTAGTTACAGAAAAATTATAATAAAAATCATGCCAAGAACATGATCCACTCTGTTGTGGGGACCCAATCTGAATTGTGTGTTCTTCAAGGTCGATCTCGGCCGAGGGTTTTAGACCTCTTTATTTTTCCAGATTTTCGGATTATTCCCTCCGAATTAGGGAATTAAATTGTTCCTATTATTCGGTAGAATCTAAAATGACTTGAAGCTTTGATTTGCCTTTGCATGTTTGTAGTATTTGAAATTATGGTTTGTTTTGGGGATTGGATTTTGGGATTTAAGTTGAATTCGTATGGGTATTTTTTCAGAAAATTTTGTTGTTTTTGTGTTGGAATTAAAAGAACTATGCTTGCTGGATTTTTCCCTAAGTGTCTCTGCTGTTGTTTACGTTTCTTTTTTTTGTTCTTTTTTTTTTTTTTTTGTGATTTTTATGTGGTGTTTATACGTGCAAGCGCTTGATTTAGTATTTTTTGTTTTTATTTTGTCCCAGCTGCTGAACTTCATTTTAAATTTCGTTGAATTTATGGATTATCAGATGTTGTGGTTTGGCATGCATTGCAATATGCATTCTACACTTCTACACTGTCAATAATTTTGCAAACCCCGCAGCAACGCGTGAGTGCCCTGCTTGTTGAAACTCATGGAGTAGAACTGCTGCATGCGCTGTTTTCACATACCATCTGCAGTGGAATCGGTGGATGAATCGATTGATAACTGTTTAAAACTGCACGTACAATCCGAACAATGCTGTCCAAAGTCTTGTAAGCTCATTTATTCTATTGATCAGCTTCCCGTAGAGTTTCCTTCCTTTTGACTATTTTCTCTTCTTTCCTGTGTATATACGTGTATATTTTGTACCAGTTTCTCCTTGCGTCCAAGCATACGAAAGGTGGAAAGAGAGAGCTCAGTCTTGAAAAATGGAAGCATGTTATTGGAGGATCTTATTGCTTCGTGTGATGGAGAATCTAATCCTATTCGCACATACTCTGCTGATGAGCTCGTCAAGGCAACCGACAATTTTCATCCTTCTTGCCTTATAAGTGAGGATCTATCCTTCCAAGTGTTCAGAGGTTTCCTAGATGACCGCTCAGTTCTCATTAAGAAGTACTTCGAAGGGAGGTGGCTTAGTGAGGCTAAAGTTACGTCCATGGCCATTCGTGATATTATCATATCGATGCAGATGAGTACACATAAGAACGCTTTGAAACTCTTGGGCTGCTGCTTAGAGTTCTCTATACCAGCTCTGGTGCTTGAATACGCAGCAAAAGGAGTTCTTGACCACCATGGTGGTTTAGGGTTTTCTAGATCATTACCATGGAAAACTAGAATGCTAATTGCAAAGAAAGTTGCAAATGCACTTGCATATCTCCATACTGCCTTTCCCAGGCCCATCATTCATAGGGATCTAAAGCCCGCATGCATTTTCTTGGACGATGACTACCTTCCCAAACTCTCCGACTTTTCACTATCGATCACGATTCCTCCTCAGCAGTTGCATGTTGAAGATAGTGTGCGAGGAACGCCTAGGTATGTTGACCCTACCTACTTGGCAACTGGGTACCTTACCGAAAAAACAGATGTTTATAGCTTTGGTGTGGTTTTACTTGTATTCTTGATGGGACGAAAAATTCAGGATGTGGATCAAGCACTAGCAGCAGAAGAAGACAGATCAATTCCTAAATATTTGAAATTACATGCTTCCAATGGTGAATACAAGACAATTGTGGATCCCTGCATTCTTGAGGAAGTCGGGGCAGATGAGCAAGCACATCAGCAATTGCAAGATTTCTTAGCTCTGGTACTGTTGTGCACCAAAGACGAAAGGGAAGCAAGACCATGCATGATTGATGTAGCCAAAGAACTTGTCCGAATTGAGAAGTCTGTACTGTGTTACTAAGAATCAAGATTACTTTGAATGTCTAAATAGGATATAGATCGGTTCAACAATACTTTATAGTTTCCTACTTCTAGTTGTTTAGCAGTGAGATGGTCGCTACCTAGTCTTCATTCATGTGTATATCTTTGTGCTCAATGATTTCAGGGCAAGTTCGATTTTCATTTTTCTCTCAATTCGTACGATTTCTTAATGTTGCATTTTTCGTTCGCTAATGATATACGTACATGTATCTGTACCAAACCCTCCTTTTCCGTATTTTCTTGGTCCGTGACTTTGTTCCCAAAAATTAGCAACTTCTCTTTCTCTATGGCAAGCCCTCATTTGCAATCGTAATCTCTTTTTTATATTTGATACATGTGTACAACTACTCTCACCGGTCGTAGTCTTCAACGAAATAGGTATGTTGTGTCAAGCTCTACAAGGACATGTGGCGGAAGATTTGTGAACTGGGAGGTTGGTTTTTAGGAGATTGCAACGATACGTAGTTGTGGATATTTGTGTACTTTCATATATCATGTATGAAAGCCTCCTAATTTCCTGCTTCCTTCCTCCTTTCATCGTATTGACTAATAATCTTTTTTTTTTTTCTGGTATGGCGGTGTTTCATGTAAATTTCTTACTCCGCCCCTCTGCATATATGTTATTTCAGGTAGGGAAGATGATTGGATGACATCGTTGACATTGCAAAAGCATATAGCAATAAACTTCAGAACTATAATCATATTCTCAAATGAAAGCCATCTGCTGAAGAAGATGAGAATAAGGGAGTAGAACTGCCGCTCTGCTTGCGCATGCCATACGCAGTGGACTCAATCAATTACTGTTTAACTGGTGCAATCTAATCCAATCCTAAGCGGCCTTGGTGCTACACAAGCGAAAATTCCACACCAAAAAAAAAAAAAAAGAAAAGAAAACTCTTGCTTGGAAGTTGTAGGTTTCAGTAGAACATAGATCAGTTGTGTATGTGAAATGACGTGCTTACCAGTTGCAGATGATCGTAAAACCTGAAATCTTTGAGGAGGTAGGGTGCTAAATCCCAAAGTTCATTTTTTAGGACAGAAACCCTTTAAAGGAGGCCAGGTTTTTGCCTTTGTAATCTAGTACCACAATAGGAGAAAGAAATCCAACACGTTATTTTTTATGTTAATTTTTCCAGTTTCGAACAAACCAGAATGCTTATATGTAATCTGTTAGACTTAATTTCATGTGAAGTTCATAGGCAAAATATGAAAGGAAAATGCGCTATTCAGGTTATATGGAAGGTGTTCTGTCATATCTTGGTGTGTGTATTAATTATACTTATGCGGGTGTGGGTGTGTGTGTGGGTGTGTGGGTGGGTGTGCGTATTAATCAGGTTCTTCCCATTGCTTACGTTTCAGAAAGGAGGAAAGAGAGAGATCATTCTTGGATAATGGAAGCATCTCATTGGAGGATCTCATTGCTTCTTGTGATGGAAAATCGAATCCTATTCGTTGTTATTCTGCTATGAACTCACGAGGGAAACCAACAACTTTGATCCTTCTTGCATTATACAAGATTGTTCACCCATTGAAAATAGTCAATTTCCCAGTTCTATACATGTTTATGGTGGTTACAAAATGTTCACGGGTTTTCTACATGACCGATCAATCATTGTTACGAAGTTCATGGGGACGGGGGATGAAGCTAAGTCCATGGCCATTCGAGACATTACTATATCAATGCAGATGAGCAACCATAAAAATTTGGAGATTTCTGTACCAGCTCTTGTTCATGAGTACGAGATGGAAGGAGTTCTCAACGATCATGGAGGTCTAGGGGTTAGTGAAAATTACTCCTCATTACCATGGAAAACTAGACTGCGTAGTGCAAAGCAGCTTGCTAATGCACTTACATATCTCCATACCGCCTTTCCCAGGCCAGTCATTCATCGGGATTTAAAACCCAGCTGTATTTTCTTGGGCCATGATTATGTTCCCAAACTCGCCAACTTCTCACTCTCCATTTCCATTCCTCCTACGCAGTTTCATGTTGAAGAAGATCTGAAGGGGACATTTGGGTACCTTGATCCTTCCTACATGAAGTCTGGTTACATTACAGAAAAAAGTGATGTTTATAGCTTTGGTGTGCATTTACTTGTATTCTTAACGGGACAAAAAGTCGTAGATTAATATGACACGACAGAATACAATCGATTATTGCATACATGAAACAACATGTTAGTGAAATCGAGCAGATTCAGACAATTGTGGACCCTAAAGTCTATGAGGATGTAGGGGAAGATGAGAAAGTGCAGTAGCAGTTGCAAGATTTCCTACAACTGGCATTGTCATGCACTCAAGACGAAATTGAAAGAAGGCCATATATGACTGATGTGGCTAGAGAACTCGTTCGAATTGACAAGATATGACTAGTGTTTGGAAGCTGATCAGTGTCTAAAATGTTGAAGTCACTAACCTTTGTATGGTGTTGGTTGTTAATGTGTTGCTATTATTTTCATTTTTTGTTAATTTGTAACAGATATGAAAGCTCAGATTAGAACTCTTTGGATCTCTTGTGTACTTATAAATTGCATTTTCCCGTTTTGTTCATTATTTGTAAGGAGTTTTTGAGGAAAAAAAGAACGAAGAGAACATGTTAAAAATCAAATTCAGTTAAAAATCAATTACATTTCCAAACATTATACAGTATTCTTAGCACTGGCATTATTGAAGGCTGATGTTTTGCACGGTGGACATGTGATTTTGAAAAATGGTGCAGAATTAGGTCAATCATTTTCTGTTTGTTTAGCAAAGAGATGGTGAACCTGTAGCTACCTAGTTTGCATTAGTGTGTATATCTTTGTGCTGAACGATTTCAAGGCAAGTTCAATTTCCATGTTTCTCACTAATCTTTAGAATATCTTGATGTTGTATTTTCCTTTCGACAATGACAAATGAAGATCAATCCTTATTACCATGGAGAACTAAATTGTGTATTGCAAAACAGCTTGTGAATGCAGTTGCATATCTCCAATTCCGCCCTTCATAAGTCCATCATGCAGTAGAGATCTCAAACCTAGCTGTGTTTTCTTGGACCATGACTTTGTTCCTAAAACTTAGCAACTTCTCTTTCTCTATAACAGTTCCTCCTATGTAACTGCAATGTCAATGTTATAGCGCTCTCTCTTTTTTTATGTTTAAAGTTGTTAATGAAACTTTGTAAGTGTTCGCGATCCTGTAGTTCTTTTGAAAATTCAATGAAACTCCCAACCACATCTACTCCAACGAAAAGTACGTTGTGGGATTCTGCGGATATGTAGTAGAAGATTTGTGAATAAGGAGGTGGGTTAGCATATGTTAATTTTTCATGTATACGCTTTATGTCACAGCCTCCTACTGTCTACTTTCTTTGTAGTTGATAGATTATTTGTCTTCTGCTTTGTCTCTAATAATGGAAAAACAAAAATAGTAGTTTCATGCGAATTTCTTTGGCCGGCTGTCACCACTGCATGTTATTTATAGCAGGCTGATCATTCGATGCCACCATTGACCTCGCAAAGCATAGAAATGAACTTCAACATTGTACTCATTGGAGAAAATGAAACTGGGGGAGTAGCTACAAGTTCTGCTCTGCTTGCACATACCATCTGCAGTGGACTCGTTGGAGAAATTGATCGATTACTGTTTACTTGGTGTAATCTAACTCCAATCCTAAGAGGCTTTTGGTGATCAGTTGAGATAAAACAATGTCATAAAAAATTTCACGATCATGACCTCATCATGGCAACCAGCAACTTCCATTCTTCTCGCGCTGTATGAAAGGATTCACACTATGAAATGTTTAGGGGATTTCTGGATGGCGGATCGATCATTATGAAGTACTTCACTAGCATCTTCCCCAACGTGAATATGGCTGGGTCTCATGGTTATTTGTGATATTGTTATTTCAATACAGATGAGCAACCATGAGAAAGTTTTGAAACTCTTGGGTTGTTGCTTAGAGTTCTATTTACCAGTTCTGGTGCTTTTTATGCAGCAAAAGAAGTTCTCAACTATGATGGAAGTTTAAGAGGGGCTAACGAACATCAAATCATACTACCATGGAACATTAGATTGCGCATTGTTAAGCAGGTTTCTAGTGCCGTTACATATCTCCATACCGCCTTTCCTAGACCCATCATTCATAGGGACCTGAGCCCCACCTGCATCTTCTTGGACGATGGCTATGTTGCCAAAGTTGACGAATTCTCGCTTTCTATAACCATTCCTCCTATGGAATCGTATGTTAAAGATGATCTAAAAGAGACAATCGGGAACATTGACCCTGTCTACGTGCAGTATAATCGCATCTCAGAAAAATGGATGTTTACAGCTTTGGTGTGCTTTTACTTGTACTCTTGACAGGACAAAATCCTAAATCCATTATAAACCAAGAAGGAGACTATAAATCAGTTTCAAGCACTTGTGGACCCTAAAATCTATGAGGAGGTGTTTTGTCCATTTCAACAGCAGCAGTTGCATGATTTCCTACAACCGGTGTTGTCATGCACCCAACAGGAAATTGAAGGAAGGGCATATATGATCAATGTAGCCAGAGAACTCATTCGAATTGACATCCATGTTTGAAAAAGAAGGATAGAGAGAGATCCGAAGTGACATCCATGTTTGAAAAAGGAGGATAGAGAGAGATCATTCTTGAAGAACGGAAGCGTGTTATCGGAGGTTCTCATTGCTTCTTGCGATGACATATCTAATCCAGTGCACAGTTATTCTGCTGATAAGCTCATCTAGGCAACAAAAAACTTTAACCCTTCTTCAACCATTCAAGATTTTGGAGTCTGCAAAGTGCTCAAGGGTTTTCTAGATGGCCGATCAATTATCATTAAGAAGTATTTTACAAGGAACTAAACTAGATCATTGGCTATTCGTGACATTGTAGTTTCAGTACATGGGCAATCATAAGAATGTTTTAAAACCCTTGGGATGCTGCTTAGAGTTCCCTATACCAGCTCTCATGTATGAATACACATCGAAATGAGTTCTCAATAACAAAGGTTGTGGGGCTAATGAATCTTCATCCTTTTTACCATGGAAAACTAGACTTCGTATAGTAATGCAGCTTGCTAGTGCACTTACACATCTCCATACGGCCTTTTCCGGCCCATAATATACAAGGATTTAAACCTGTATGTACCTTTTTGGACGATGACCATGTTCCCAAACTCTACAACTTCTCAGTCTCTATAACTACTCCTCCTTTGCAATCTCGTGTTGTTGATCTTCCAAGAGGGATGCATGGTTTTCTTGATCCTGCCCACTTGGCTTCTTACCAAGTTTCGGAGAAAAGTGATGCTTATAGCTTTGGGGCACTTTTACAGTACTTGTATTCTTGACAGGACAAAAAGCTATAGATTTTGATCGAGCTGAAGAGTGTCAGTCAATTGCTTCATTTGTGAGACATAATGCTTGTGGTGGCCAGATTCAAACAATTGTGCATCCTAAAATACTTGAGGAGGTAATGGGAGATGAGCAAGCACAGCAACAATTACGTGATTTTCTAGCACTAGCATTTTCATGTATCAGTAAACGGCGGCCGTAACTATAATGGTCCTAAGGTAGTGAAATTCCTTAATAAAAAAATCTAAGATCTCATAGAATGTGGAAAAATCAATGGGTGGATGAACAGTAGTTATTAAGAACCTGCTACCTAGTTATGCTCTGAGTCTGTATGGTGTTTACCGGATGGAACCCTCGATCCCAAAGTATGCCACTATTAGCTTCTATAATGTATACCTCCCTTGAAAGCTCTTACTGTTGCGACTATCACCTGTAAGTTGCGTCAACATCGGGATTAGAATCAACTGCAAGACATAGTCACTTCTTTTTGGGTGCGAAGCAATATCAAACCAAAATATTCAACAAGCATTAGCTCTTCCTGATAAGGAGGTGATCCAGCCGTACCTTCCGGCTACCTTATTAGACTACTCTAATCATTAGCCTTGTCGTCGGTATCCCTTACGATTAAGGTAATGACTTCGGGCATGGCCAACTCCCATAATGTGACTGGTGATGTTTACAAGGCCAGAATTCACCGCCATATGACTGACTCGCGATTACTAGCTATCCCGGCTTCTCATGTTTGGCGCCTATGTATAATTTTAGGGTAAATTGCATTTTGCACCCTTAAATTTGGATGCAATAGCAATCTCATACAACATCTTTAAAACATTTCAATCACATACATTTTATTACAATTTCATACATCTGTTAAAAATTTTGTTAAGTTTACAGTTAACTGATGACATGATAAAATCTAAAGTCCACATTTATGCTGACATGACTGCCAACTTATCCGACATGACCAAATAAAAAATAAAAAATATTTAAGTATTAAAAATAAATTCAATTTATTTAAAATTTTAAAAAATAAAAAATAAAAAAGCAAGGGCAAGTCTCGTATGCTTGTGATGTATTGCTTCCTCTACAGAACGCTCCGCTATTGGAGCAGCAGCAAGAACCCATTGCACTTCACGGTCCACGGCTACGGCAACGACATCATTTGGACCTTCCAAGACCCTGATCTTCCTCGCCCAAAACAGCTTTGCCTCCTTCGCTCTCAACCTCGAGGGCCACGGCGGCCTCCGCGCCTTTGTCCCCGACGTTGGCCTTGTGCTCAACGACTACCTCCCGTTCTTCAATTTGGTCAAAACATCATACCCCTAATTTCAGGATCCCCCACTACGGCTTCCAATCCCACTTGACATTTTGAACTTCCGAGATTTCAATTTCCTTCATCTGGGTCGCCAAGCTTCAATTTCACTACAGCAAAGATTCAATATTTTCCCACTTTAGAAAACCAAAGAAAGAAATCATCTTTCCCACGTTCTCTGCAATTTGTAGGGTTTAAAACTCAAAAGGACGATTCTGGTTATAAGATTCCCTTATTATAATTTCAAAACAAATAACTTGTTGTTTTGATAATGCAACATCATTGAAGTAGCAGCAACCAATACATCTGAAATCTTCCATGAATCAATTCTTTGAAGCACTTGGAATTGGTGTTCCTGCTTGAGATGTAGAACCATACCATTTCAATTCAATTGTTACATAATAAAAAGTATGATTAGAATAAGAAGTAACATTGAATAATAAATCAAAAATATCAATAAATATTAGATTGAAGTACTATAATTAGAACTAATGAAGGTTAGTCAAAGTGGAAGGGGCTCTGGTCACTTAAACAAGTGGTCTTGGTTTTGAGCCCTTGTGGATCCAGAAAACTTTCTTGGGAGAGGTGGGAGAGGTCCCCGCATATGTGCCTGACTATACCTCGAAGGATTAGTCCTGGGCTTTGCCTGGGGACACCTTGGGAAACCTAAAAAAGAAGTATTATAATTAGAATTAGAAAAAAATATAAAAATACTTATATTTTTTTCAATTCTTCATATGTCAAGCATGTAAAAAATACCTTAAATATCTAAATAGAAAAAAAAAAAAATATATATATATATATATATATTGATAGGTATGGCATACAGCTGGAATACAAAATTCAATACTAATGTCATACCATTAATTATCAGTTCGATATAATGACAACCGATTATGAAAAAATGCCAAAACTATATCATACCATTATGAATTAATTGGTAAATCAGTTTATGACAAAATTTTCCACTCTTAATATTCTCGAGGAGAGAGATGCAAAGGGATCAGAGATGAATATAGAAAGGTGGGCCCACTTGATTTGTTTTACAATTTCTTTTATATTGATTTGTGTTGCAATCCTATTAGATTAGGAATTTGATTGTGTAAATCCTAGTATATCTTGGAATATCTCTCATATTCCTATTACGAGTTGATTACCTATTAAGAGTTGTAATCCTAAAAGGGTAAGGAATTAACCTTCCCTACTACTATAAATAAAGGCACAATGGGGAGGAATATAATACACCTCACAATTATACATCTCTCTCTTCTCTCTCTATGCCGCACCTTCCCTCTCTCTCTGGCCTCCATAATTGTTTAGTAAATTATGCCTACAACACGTTATCAGCACACTCTTAACACTGCGCTAAAAAGAGTTTGATCTTCAATTTGGGGAGTATTACGTTTTAATCATTCTTTTTATGATTAATTTATTATTTTGAATTGATCAACATGCTATTGATTCAATTTAATTTTTCTGTGTTGAACGTGATACAACGCATTGGAGATGAAATTCCGGCTTTCCGAGAAGGATCTTCTACAAATTCAAAGGCTTTTATTGTTTTCTGCCAATCAGGTACGCTTAAAATAAAGTAAGATATTTGAATCGACCTTGAAGCATGAAAACATTCCCCATGATGGATGAAACTCCCTATGTTTATATTTTCCTTCCGATATATATATATATATATATATATATATATATATATATATATATATATATATATATATTGTATATGTTCATATATTTGTCAATATATATATTTGTTTCATGCATTACACAATTATATTTGCTATGTGGAATTTGTGAGTCAATGTATATAAAATAAATTAGAAGCATATTTAGGGTTTCCTAAACCTTAAGGACTTTCGAAAAAAAAAAAGAAGGGGGACACCGGACATGGTGCGGCACACCCATCGCACCATCACTATGCACGTCACAACCAAGCCTTGGCCTGGGGTAAATTTTGATGGGCCTGAAAACCTAAGCCCAACTACACCTTGGCCCACAACCATTAACCCACAGCCAACAAGCCTTGTTTGCTGGGCTCCTAACCCACGCGCACCTAGGCTTGAAGCCTACTCACTTCAGTGCCAGCCACACGACTGGGCTTGGTCCCTGCGGGCCACGCCGGTAAGCTGTTATGCTTGCTGGGATGTGTGTCAGCCCCTACCCACATCGCAAGTCACCAGCCCATGTGGCTAGGCTCCCTATGCGAACCCACAGGCCAGCTTTCACAAGGCCCTAACCCGTGCCCCCCCTGGCCTTAATTACGCCAGCACTTGTTGCTGGGCTTAAAAAATTGGCACGTGGCCTGAAAACCAATATGTAGGCTGCTGATGCGTGATTTATACGCACACAAATTAAACCCTCTTTTTATCAATTGTAGTATATGTATAAGTAGGGATCGTTCTAGACCGGGGATTAGGAGGGCTTGCTAAAACCTTCTAAATTGACTTAAAAACATAAAAACACAATATAAAACACTATTTAATGCTCGAAGAAAGCAAAACTAAAAATAAGAAAGATTAAGACTAAGACTTCAACGAAATAGGGGGGAAATGGATTTGGACGAATTTAAACTAAAATGAATACTTGGAAACAAAACAAATTGTAAATATGGATTTGACGGAAATGAATGGATGGGAAGCTAGCTAAGGGTTCTTTCTCTACACATGATATTTATGCATATGAATCAATTTCCAGTTATTCCTTCATTGAATTATGAACGACAATGCCCCAAATTAACCGTGACATCACTAGTTAACCCTCAGATTTTCCTTATATTATTGGATTGGATGGCATCATTCGACAACCCAAAACATTCTCAAAAGTTCCCTACATGTCATCATAATAGAGATACAATCGAAGATCATTAAGAATAATGAAAACCATAAGCATTGACAAAGCATTTGCAACTATGACATCATGTTACTCATGCTAAGAATTAAACTTAACGCGATCGTGACAAGCGACCTTTACTACTTTCAAGTATAAGTTAGTAACGATTATGTGAAACCTCCTTAAACTTTAGCCACATATTCATGCATGCTAATTAAGTGTCGACCCTCAATCAACAAACACAAATAAGTTATTCATCAAATAGTTAAGCCAATTGCATTCACGAATCAAGAGTTCATAACCGGAATTCATCAATTTATATCACATAAATAATCATGGTATTGAAATCACCCCTAGCCAAAAAGTGTTTAGTTCCTCATAACTTTGAAATCAAAGAAACACCTAAACATTCCAACAACTCAAACTTGAATTGTATGAACGTTTAGGCACTCTTCTCTTCCATTCCTCATATTACAAAACAAAGAGAATTGAATTTAAACATTGAAATCAAAGAAACGCGTAAACATTCCAACAACTCAAACGTGAATTGTATGAACGTTTAGGCCCTCTTATCTTCCTCGTTGTTGTAGCACAAGGTCTAAGGTGAGGTTTGGGGAATTATGGAAATGGATGAGGAATGGTGGAATGGGGACTCACGGTTTTGGATTCTAAGGGGAAGTGTTTGTGTTAGTTGTGGTGTGTGAAATGGAGAGATGGAGTTTGGATTCTAAGGGAGACTCACGGCTAAGAGAGAAAGGGATGTGTTTGTGGTGTGTTGTGTATGAAATGAGATGTTCCATGAATGAATGAATGCAAGGGTATTTATAGGAGTAGTGGAGGGAACATATGGCTATGTCATTTGTAGGTGAAGTAGGTGGATGTTGTAGGTGAAGTAGGTGGATGTTGTAGGTGAAGTAGGTGGATGTTGTAGGTGAAGTGGATGTTGTAGGTGAAGTGGATGTTGTAGGTGAAGTAGGTGGATGATATGTTAAGTGATAAGTGATAAGTGATATGATATGTGGTTATGATATGATAAGTGGTTAAGTGATATGATATGTGGTGATGATAAGTGATAAGTGCATGTGGGTTAACTAATGAAGGAAATGCATGTGCAATGACAATGTGTTAGAATGGATGTGTGTTATGCATGGCATGATTGGGATTAGGAAAGGTTTAAATGTCCTAAAACTAAAGAGAACAAGGTTCCAACACTTTGGCTCCAATTAGGTCTTCAATTTCGTCCAACACTTTGGCTTCAAGCATAAGCTATCCGTCCTTAGCCCAAAAGTGATCCAAAAGTCTCCAAAATGCATCTTTTTGCTCCTTTAGCCCTTTGGACCTACAAACACACGAAAATAGCTTAAAGTACCAAAATAACTAAAGAAACATAACGTAAATGTACGAGAACAAGCCATTTAAGTCGCATAAATATGCTCCTATCAAATACCCCCACACTTAGCTTTTGCTAGTCCTCGAGCAAAACAGAAAAAACAAAACAAAAAGAACAAAACACAACCTACACCTTCCAACAATCGTATCAGGGACTTCCAATGCACATGACAAGTTAAAAATCATTATTCTCACAGATTTGAGCCATCTTTACACTTAAGTACATTCTTAATCATAGTCACCACCTACTAGTTCACAATTAAGCAATTAAAACACATTTCAAATGTAGTAACATGCCTTTAGAGAATTCCCTCAATTTCTTACTAGATGTACTCTCGTTTTTCACACAGATTTTCTGACTACACACCCTACACTAGGTATATGTGAGAAGATTGATGTAAACATGTAGACGAACACTCACATATGTTATAATAAGGAAAGCATTTTCTGGAGTTAATAAGCATGTTTAGATATGATCTCATGAATGGAATGCTACTACTTAGACGCGAGAACCAGTGACACCATAAGCTCATACCAAGTTCAAACTCCACAATTGAAATACATAACACTCAATATAGAAGTCAAAGGGTAGTAACGGGGCTAGGGTATTGGCTAACAATGAAAGGTGAAGGATAAACAAACATTCTTAAAGCAATAGTGAGCAAAGTATTGAATTAGGCACTTAGAATTCCCTTAAGAACGCAGAAGTCAACTTTGAACACCCAAGGGAAAATCACACAAAACTTAGGGCCATATTCAACTTTTTGGACCCTTTCTTCAACCATCAACGCTCGTGAGTTCATTCTTACTTATTTTCACTCCTTTTTTTTTTTTTTTTTTTTTTTTTTTTTTTTTTCTTCTTTTTCTTTTAAATCTCAAAACATACATATAAACGTAAGAACAAACTTTTACTCCCCCACACTCATTTTCTTGCATAATGTAACTCAAAAGGAATTCATTTAAGTCATGCTCACTAAACTTTAAGAACAAGGGTATAGGAAAGTCCTACTCTAAGCTAGGTAAGGGTTGATGTGGGTAAATAAGGAATAAAGGCAAAACGAGGCTCAACGGGGTTAAAACTTACAACATATACGAAGTATGGGAAGTAAGGCTATTTGGCTATGGTGGTGGTCACTACACAACTTCTTCTTGAATATGTGTTATGCAAATCAATAACATGCTTTGAATGAAACGGATATAAGTTCTAGCATTTAGTTCTATCATGATACAATTGCTTTCTAAGTAGCAACCAAGCAAGGAATAATGAGATCATGCAACAACTTTAGAAAACAAAGAATCACAGAAAATAACTCTCCAAAGAAAGTAATGGCTCGAGTCTCACAGGGTTGTAGCGTTTGGTTGAGTTCCTTCCTTCAAGCATGTTACAAAAACGAATTTTTCTTTTATGATTGCATGTGAAGTCATACATTATAACCATAACCAAACATATACCAAGAGTAAATCAAACTTTCATCCATGTTTATAATTCTCTTTAACAGTCATGCAATTACAAACCAAATCCTCATCATTGTGTTGGAAGGTACCCTAAGACACAAACACACAAAAACGACTCAAAACACTCTTTTTAGGTTTTTCAAAACATGTTTTTCAAATTTTTATGTGATTTTCGGATTTATAAAAACAAAACATACTAAAACACTCTAAAACATCTTAAAAACACCTTAAAACAGTAAGGAACAACCTTTAAAGTTATGGGCGATAAAATCCCACGAATTTGCATTAACAACATTAGTTACCCCCACACTTAAATCAAACATTGTCCTCAATGTTTTAAGCTTAAAATCATACAAAGCATAAGTAAACACACAAAAAGCATTTAAACATACTAAACATGGCAGAATGTAAATAACAAAGAGAAGAGTTTAGAGACGCAAATCTGGTTGTGGAATGTAAATTCCATCTTCTCCTTGTTGATTTCATTGAGGCTTGATGTTGTTGATTCCACAGGGGCTCCTCCCATCGTTGATTTTCCTTTGTGCTACTCTTGAACTGGGCAGCAGGATTCTTTTGGTCTCCCCCGAAGGTCTGAGCTTACTCCTTTGGTCTGTTTCTTTGTTCAATCTTTCCAATTCGTATTGAAAAGGGTTGGAGGATAACTCAGCCTATGTTTGTCTCCACATGCTTCAATGTATCATTTTCACTTGCCTTACTCGCTCCCCTTTGCAGAAGTGGTCCCTTCTCCGGAAGTGTATCAACCGTTGAAGATGACTACTCGAGAGCAACGCTAGGTAAGCAATCAGGAATAGATTCCAGGCAGTTGGCTCCAGATCGGAAGACTGACTCCAAGTGCCGGCTGATTGCTTCTTTTACTTTGCCATGCGAGTAAGAACAAGGACAAAGAAAAAGACAGGGAAAGAGCATGATATGAGATATTTTTGCTTTTGACCTTGATGATATGAGATACCTTTGCTTTGAAGAAACGGTGAATGAATCAGCACATGCTTCAATCCGCCGTTTCCTCCTGGGTCATATGTACTCCAGGCATCTGGTATCATCTTTGGGGAAGAAGAAAGAATTGAGTATTTCGAGTGCGCCCTCAGAGGTGAGGGAGAGTTGGGCATTTTCTTCAGGTTTGCCCTGCCATAAAAGACGAAGGTCGACATATATAGAGATAATATCAAGTGGTGGTACTTTTTACCCTTGTCGACAAACGTTTTGATCCCGCAAATCCGGCTTTTTGAAATAGTGGCGCCTCTTCGATCTTTGAATACGCCTCTTCGATTTCTGAGCAGGCGCCCCTTCGATTTCTGAACGACGCCCCTTCGCTTTCTGAACGACACGTGGTAGTGCAGATGCGGCTCCTTTTGACAAAGTTGAACGCGTCTTCTGAAAAGCAGAGAACGCGTCGCCTAAATTACGCCGGAAATTCCGGCTTTTCGAATTGGTGGACGCGTCGCCTTGGCTTCTTATAGAGCTATCGATCACCACAACAAACACACTCTGAAGAATTCCCATTCTTGAAAATCGACTCCGGCCCTTTGAGAATTAACTCCATCCACCCCATCTCTTTGAACACTTTTGAAAAATGGCAAACCCATCGAACCTTAGCTTAGAATTGAGTCTCAGCAGTGATACGGCCGCGCCGCGTCAAGGTAACGTATGGCGCCCTTCTTTCTTATCTTCTAACGGTCCTCTTTCAGGTGAAGACTCTGTGATGCAGGACGCCACAACAGCTACAATAGTAGCTAGGAACCTCCTTACTCCAAAAGATAGTAGGCTGCTGTCAGGACGGTCCGATGAGTTGGCCGTTCAAGAATCCCTCGCACTTAGTGTTCAGTGTGCGAGTTCTGTGTCCAACATGGGCCAACGCCTGCTTGCCCGCTCCCGTCAGGTGGAATCTTTGATGGCAGAGGTGGAAAGTCTCAAGCAGGAGATCAAACTGCTTAAGTACGAGAATAGAAGTTTGCACGTGCTTGCCAACAACTATTCGACGGGTATGAAGAGGAAGCTTGATGAGCTACAAGAATCCAATGGTCGGATGCAAAGTGACCGTCAAACTGACCGTCAAAGGCTTGCGGCTTACTTCCAGAGGCACATTTTTCCGGGCTCATCCAGCGTTTGGCCAAGTATTGAGGCCTCTTCTTTGATACCTCCCGCTCCGATACCTTCCGTCCCGATGCCTTCCGCCTCGATGCCTTCTGCTCCGATGCCTTCCGCATCTATGCCTCCTGCTTCTAGAGTTTTGCCCAGTAGTGAGGCTTCAAGTAAACGCCCTTTGTGAAGCTCCATCATTCTGCCATGTTTTTTTTTTTTTTTTTTTTTTTTTTTTTTTTTTTTTTTCTTTTTTTCTTTTTTTTTTTTCATAAATAAAATCAAACAGCATGGAATTTATCTTTGAATGGGCGGTGATACTTGAAATGATCCGGTAATAGTTTAAATTCCAGATTGGGTGCCTGAATCATTAACCACATGTTAGTATAAAAGAAAATTGAAATTCGGGGAGGCGGCTTACCTGTGTGCTCCAAAATGAACTCCAGAATAAACACCCCTTCGAAAGTTATGACTTGTCCCGTGTCATAAAATCCAACTTCCTTGGGAATTGTGGTTTCAAATATGTCTTCTTTGATGCCTTCTACATCTTCTCCAGCCACTACCTTCTCTTGAATCATTCTTCTTGGTGTACAAAGTCCTTTGAAGAATTCAACACCATCTAAAACTTGCTGTGTTGCACCAAGAATTTGAATAGCATTTTGCTCCTTTGGGAAGGCTTCCACGATGTCCTTTTTACTCTCTTCTTGGTTGGGAATCAAAAACCTGCTAGGAAAAGGGACATTGGGTGGAATAACATCAGAATAACATGGAATTGGGACGTCCTTACTGGTGGTGGGTGGTTTAGAGGGCTTAGGGGGCTGCGGCAAGGGTTGTTCTACCCTTGCCGTGTGCATGTCTTCTTCCTCCTCCTCAATTAGCAGCTCTTCATCCACTTCTAGGCTATGTTTGGACATTTTTAGGTCAGCTCCAACCTCCATAGCACTTCCCAAAGTGATAGCATTATGGATTTCAAAATCTTCCTTCGAGTTTTCAATAGTTGAGTTGGAAAGTTCACTTTGCTCTTGAATTTGTTTCATGAACTCCATAATCTGCCCAAATTGCTCGTCCAATTTACCCAACTTCTTGTCTTGATTTTGTTCGTCCTGCGTCAAAGAGGTTAGTGATTGAAATTTTTTATCATTATCCATGGACATACTTGAACTTGATTGGAATTGTTGTGGGGGAGGTTGTGGTGGCTGCATAGGTGTTGTATTGAACTCCTCATATGGTTGCCAATATGCTTCTTGTTGAGCCTCCTTGGCTTGATTTTGTGACCCCTGCGCCAAAGAATTTATTTCATTAAGAATTTGAATATAATCTATTGGCGAACTTGAATTTAATTGAGCATATTGCATATGAAGTTGTGGTGGTTGCATAGGTCTTGAATAGAACTCCTCATATGGTTGCCAATATGCTTCACGTTGAACTTGTTGATCTTCCCACCATATAGAGTTTGAATGATCCCTCCAATCTCTTTGTGGACATTGATTGGCTTGAAATCCTTGCCTATATGAAGCACCAAATGTAGGGACACTCTGCATTGTGGTCCTTTCGGCATACGGCAACAATTTAGAAGTAAGATTTGCCAATTGAGCTTGAATGCTAGCAAAATCCATATCTTACTTCTCTAGTACCTAAAATCAAAGAAAGAGAACTAAATCAAATATCAAAAGTAACAACAAACAAAGAAAACAACATTAAGTTAGAAACTAAAACGAAAACAACTAAACCAAAAAAAAAGAAAAGAACCAAGGGATTAGCAAAGTTGCTAATCCCCGGCAACGGCGCCAAAATTTGATGCGTGATTTATACGCACACAAATTAAACCCTCTTTTTATCAATTGTAGTATATGTATAAGTAGGGATCGTTCTAGACCGGGAATTAGGAGGGCTTGCTAAAACCTTCTAAATTGACTTAAAAACATAAAAACACAATATAAAACACTATTTAATGCTCGAAGAAAGCAAAACTAAAAATAAGAAAGATTAAGACTAAGACTTCAACGAAATAGGGGGGAAATGGATTTGGACGAATTTAAACTAAAATGAATACTTGGAAACAAAACAAATTGTAAATATGGATTTGACGGAAATGAATGGATGGGAAGCTAGCTAAGGGTTCTTTCTCTACACATGATATTTATGCATATGAATCAAACTATTCCTTCATTGAATTATGAACGACAATGCCCCAAATTAACCGTGACATCACTAGTTAACCCTCAGATTTTCCTTATATTATTGGATTGGATGGCATCATTCGACAACCCAAAACATTCTCAAAAGTTCCCTACATGTCATCATAATAGAGATACAATCGAAGATCATTAAGAATAATGAAAACCATAAGCATTGACAAAGCATTTGCAACTATGACATCATGTTACTCATGCTAAGAATTAAACTTAACGCGATCGTGACAAGCGACCTTTACTACTTTCAAGTATAAGTTAGTAACGATTATGTGAAACCTCCTTAAACTTTAGCCACATATTCATGCATGCTAATTAAGTGTCGACCCTCAATCAACAAACACAAATAAGTTATTCATCAAATAGTTAAGCCAATTGCATTCACGAATCAAGAGTTCATAACCGGAATTCATCAATTTATATCACATAAATAATCATGGTATTGAAATCACCCCTAGCCAAAAAGTGTTTAGTTCCTCATAACTTTGAAATCAAAGAAACACCTAAACATTCCAACAACTCAAACTTGAATTGTATGAACGTTTAGGCACTCTTCTCTTCCATTCCTCATATTACAAAACAAAGAGAATTGAATTTAAACATTGAAATCAAAGAAACGCGTAAACATTCCAACAACTCAAACGTGAATTGTATGAACGTTTAGGCCCTCTTATCTTCCTCGTTGTTGTAGCACAAGGTCTAAGGTGAGGTTTGGGGAATTATGGAAATGGATGAGGAATGGTGGAATGGGGACTCACGGTTTTGGATTCTAAGGGGAAGTGTTTGTGTTAGTTGTGGTGTGTGAAATGGAGAGATGGAGTTTGGATTCTAAGGGAGACTCACGGCTAAGAGAGAAAGGGATGTGTTTGTGGTGTGTTGTGTATGAAATGAGATGTTCCATGAATGAATGAATGCAAGGGTATTTATAGGAGTAGTGGAGGGAACATATGGCTATGTCATTTGTAGGTGAAGTAGGTGGATGTTGTAGGTGAAGTAGGTGGATGTTGTAGGTGAAGTGGATGTTGTAGGTGAAGTAGGTGGATGTTGTAGGTGAAGTAGGTGGATGTTGTAGGTGAAGTGGATGTTGTAGGTGAAGTAGGTGGATGATATGTTAAGTGATAAGTGATAAGTGATATGATATGTGGTTATGATATGATAAGTGGTTAAGTGATATGATATGTGGTGATGATAAGTGATAAGTGCATGTGGGTTAACTAATGAAGGAAATGCATGTGCAATGACAATGTGTTAGAATGGATGTGTGTTATGCATGGCATGATTGGGATTAGGAAAGGTTTAAATGTCCTAAAACTAAAGAGAACAAGGTTCCAACACTTTGGCTCCAATTAGGTCTTCAATTTCGTCCAACACTTTGGCTTCAAGCATAAGCTATCCGTCCTTAGCCCAAAAGTGCTCCAAAAGTCTCCAAAATGCATCTTTTTGCTCCTTTAGCCCTTTGGACCTACAAACACACGAAAATAGCTTAAAGTACCAAAATAACTAAAGAAACATAACGTAAATGTACGAGAACAAGCCATTTAAGTCGCATAAATATGCTCCTATCAGCTGCTTTTGTAGCCATACCCAACCCGAGCCCCTTCTTTTGCTCACAGCACCCAGCCTTCTTTTAGGCTATGATATTTTCGACCCATGATATTATTTTAATATTATTTTTGCTTCTACGATCGACCCTGTTTGGTCTCAATCTATTGAATTAATTAAAAGTGACATGCGGTCCATTAATCTGATAATGAATCCAAAATTATTGACCTAAAGATCACTTTTGAACATTAACGATTCAATAATTTATTTTTATACTTTGAACCGTGACATACTTTTGTAGTAACAAAGCTCTTGCACTTGAGTTCCCGAATAACCTCAAATCCACTACACTTAGTTGTATATTGCATTCTGTGTTCTTGCAGGAACCTCTCTTTTATGAACTAAATGTTCATAAACAAAATTGAACCTGTAGTTTCAAATTTAGTGCCTTTGAAACCAGAAGTTTTCATAAAAAAATGCACCCATGAAAACCCGATGTTTTTCATGAAAACCATGTCATAGAACTCGAATGTTCTCACTTTGATGCTTATGGATGATTCATTCCCATAGCACTAATCACAATCTTGTTCCTTCCAATTCAGTGGATTGTCAAACCATCATAAGTTCGATTTTCCTGATTTGGACGTTTTCTAATAGAAACCACTTTATGTGGGGTACAAGACGTGAATCTCCACTTGACTATCAAGAAGCTGAGAAACCATTGAAGTCAACAATGGCATGAAATAGCTGAATAAGCCTCCGTCATGATCTTCATTCGAAGACTTATGCCTGAAGCATCACCAACGGAAGTACCTCATGAACGGAATTCCATGGCTCTTTAGCTTGCTGCTATGGACCATTTAATCATGAAAGATATTGCCCGAAGCACACCATGATTACGTCCATGACTGAGTACGATTCTGAAGTTTATAAATCCGATTAAATTTTGACTAAAGAATACTTTTCTCGTCATTCCATGTTTCTAACTTGCTCCTGAAGCAACAAGTGTAGAAAGTTGAAGTTTACCAAATTCTCGAATCTGATTACTACCATAAATGTGAGAGAAAGGTATATACCTAGTTCGGCTAAAGCCTACCGAATCCAATTCAGGATCTATCTCTCTCACAATCTAATTTTGAGTTTGTTTTTTACAACATATGGTACAATCAGGGCCTGCCAAGGTGTGGCATCATGCCCGAAGCATGATCCTTGGTACCTAAGACCTAAAACTTCAAGAATAAGGGATAATATTTCCATACCCTAAACCTACAGAATCTACTTCCGTCTCGATGGAATAGATCATTGGTTATGAACCTGTTCGTGCCCCTACCAATGTTGTTGAGGAGTACCATTCTAGTAGTCAATATGTGAGACTAATTTTGCTCCACCAAACATTGTTGGAAGAGCAGAATTTTGACACGAATGACCTTGTTAGCCGAATCCCCTTAGTAAACCGTTTACTTTGTGAACATTTTTCTATGTTCTTGGATTCAAGTTTTGGTATATGTTTTACTTATGGATAATCTTATTGATATTGTCCTCCAATATGAGTTAATTGAATCATGTTTTCTTGAATACCTGTGACCAATTCAATTAAACACATGATTAGGTAAGAATGTGGAAAAGTTAGTTGTCTGGATGAATGCGTACCACGCACACTAACTTTACACCTAAATCATATCTCTAACAACGACTTTAGGTCTATCCAACCTGATGAAGAGCATTGGCATGCTCCTTGTTGTATGAATGGTACTGAATTACCATTTAAGGGACCTTAAATTCTTCCTGTCGTTGAGTTTTTAAGGATATTCGAGAGAACAATAATCATAAATGAAACCACTGATGAAAATAGAGTGAAATGTCTTTGCACCACCTTTAAAAATGAGCCTGAAGCTTTGCTTTGGGGCCAATGGGTTGTCTCCCAACTGGGAATATACCACTTGTGGCCGACTTGGAGCCTGGTGATTGAGCAATTGACTTGCTTTGGCATGACCATTTGGGACATTTAGGTCGAACAATGATGCTACGACGCATATCCTTACTCGAAGTAAGGATCTTGTGCCTACAAGCACACTTTGCCAAGCCTGCTCATTAGGGAAATTGATTTTCTAAATCATCCCTTGCAAAGATATGAAATCACCCTTCTTTTCACAGTAGATTCAAGGGAATATATGTGGACTAATCCAACCAAAATGCAAACCATATAAATACTTGTGGTTTTGGTTGATGAATCGACAAACTGGTCACATGTTTGTCCACACACATTATTGCTAAACCCCCTAGCCAATTAAGGTTTCACCACCATATTTATACCTTAAGGTCCGGGAGATTGAATAATGTCGGAGAGTTTATATCGACGGTTTTCGATAAAGTATTGCATGTATTTTGGGTTTATAATTGAACATCGAATTCCCATGTTCACCCCAAATAGCCTCGCTTAGTGATCATAAAGCGCAAATTAAATGATCGCTCAGATTTTGGTAAACGTACCAAGTTTTCGGTTTCTGCCTAGGGTTATGTAATCTTGTATGCAGTTATGTTGGTCTGGCTTGAGGCCCATTGCCACCCAACCTATATGACGTTACAGTTGGTTACTGGGTACGAACCTGATGATTTTCGTATTTACGCATTAGGGTGTGCATTCGATGTGCCAAGTTGCACCACCGCAATGTACCAACATGGGTCCTCAAAAAAGGATCTGTATCTTTCATCGATCATGATTCTCCTTCACACTAGCTCTCTTCGAGCCCTTGCACGCGATCTCTTTACTGCTCATTTGCGGGTTGTCACTTTAATGAGACAGTCTTCCTGCCATTAGGGGGAGATAAGAACGTCAACGTTCCTGGAGAACGGCGCGAATTTGCGTGGACGTTGCCCACTATGTCTTATCTCGATCCCCGTACCGCATAAGTGTGATAAGCAAGTGCGATGAATTCTAGATTTCAGAATATTACTCTAGACGCATTCCACTGATCTAGCTAAAGTGACGAGATCATATACCAGCTGCAAACATGTCTGCAAGGATAGACGTACTTAACAGACGTCGAGTCAACATCTCTAGAGGGTATGATGCCCCTGTTGGACAGTCCGGTACACCGGTGGATAGCCAATCAATCTGTCCTGGCATGGAGCACGACAGATCATTCAGTTCGTAGGATTCACTTCCCTGGAAAAGGAAGACACGGTACAACAATGAATCTAAACTCGATCGCCGTCTCAAATCATTTCCATCTCATGAGATTAATTCGGATTACTCCCGAGACTTGAAGTTCTTAGTCCATTATACTAGTTTCTTAGTCTAGTATACTAGTTTGGATGAGCTACATGGAATTGAAATGAGATTACCATCAATGATGTTTTCACTTACATGGTAGCTACTGACATAAATGAAAAGCAATGATATCGAATCGTGTTCCGTTAATTAAGTGACACCGTAGAACTGATTGGACAACTGAAATTACAATCCAAGTCAAATTCCTTACCAAAGTATGTATTGGACATGTTGTTCCTACACTGCCCAAGGTAACATTTTTGTGTTACAAGTGCGAAAGGAAGCATTATGAGATGAATGAAATAGTGCAATATGATGCACGCCTTACGACGCAAGGTTTTTGTCAAACGTCATGTGATTAATAGCAGCATTATGAAATGTGGTTAGTGTTTTCTCCATGGGGATATAGATACGGAGATTTACATGTAAGTTCCCGAAGAATTACATGGACTGGTTCAAATAGTTCCAAACCACGGAACACCCTCTTAACTTATTTAAGGCATTCACTTACAATCCGATGGATGTCGTATACCCGTGTACATGATTATTTGATCAGTCAAGGATATGAATGTATATTCTTGCGTGTTAAACTATGAAGTCTTATTCCAAATTGCTAGAGTTATAGTTTATGTCATTGACACGAATCTCACTAAGACTCTAGAAGAACTTGAGAAAACTAGCTTACACCTTAAGATGGAATTTGAGATAAAGGATCTTAGGAAAACTAGTTTATGCCTTATCCTAAAGTTCAAGCGTTGTTCTGACGGTACCTTGGTCTACCAGTCGAACTACACCCCGAATGTATTACCTTTGAGTATATTTATGATCGTCCATACGTTATATGCAAATGAGACCCTTGAAGAGGTTATGGAATCCGAAATTCCATATCTAAGTTTAACTTTGCGCTTTGTTGTACTTAGCTCATTGTATTTAGACAGGACATCTCCTTCGCTGTTGATCTTGGTAAAGATGTAGCACCGCGCCCACACGTAACCACTGAATTAGTATTAAAGACGTACCCAGAAGGTACTACGAGGGCAAATCCCAACAAATGTTAAGCGGATCCAACCCCTCTGATCCTCAGACAGATGCTTGCCATGTTTATTATGCTGATGCTGGTTACTTATCAAACCCCACACAAGGAAAAATCCCCAAATGGTTATGTCTTTACCGTTAAGGATATCGCAATGTCCTGGAGGTCCACGATATGACCTTAGTTGCGAAATCTTTGAATTGTTTCAGGACTCACCTCACTTCACTACGCCACAAGTGAGACATGGTTAGAAGTTTTTGTTAAGCATATTCGAAATACTTGCTATTTTCATCCATCGTTGAGTCCCAACAATGATCCATGAAGATTATGCCGCATGTATCCACTCGACCAAGCCATGATACATCAATAAAGTCAACGCCAAAACATATTGCGTCCACATCTACATCAGCAAAGCATCAGAAGATTAAAGTCATGCAAGCCGATCCCAGACAACCTTGCCTACCTCTACACGATGTCACTGCCGAAGTCAACCTTCCAGAAGCTTGTCCGAGGAATTGGTATGCCTAACTATTCATATGCAATGCTTGTAGTTCTCATTTGGAAGTTATGTCAAATCAAGGAGGGTATCCAGAAGTATACTCACTTGATCTTAATGTACTCTTTTTCCTTACGATTAGCAGCATTTTTCTCACTGGATTTTTGCTACCTAACTAGGTTTTAACGAGGCACCCATCCTGGGCTGATCATACCCTTGTGAGCTCTTCTACTTGCGTCCAAAAGACGTATAGTTTTGACTTAATGCAACTTCTCACTTTTTCTCCTTAATCTATGGGTTTTTCTCCCACCTTGGGTTTTACCATAGTGAGGTTTTGTGAGTTTTACCTTTTTGTGCATTCTTCCGTTGATTTGAGATTTGCATTTGCTCATTGTGTCGATGACTTCATCAACTATACTTGCTTCATCACTAAAGACTTAATGCGTCATTTGCTTGAGTATTTACACACTCAATTAGGAGTGTTGCAATCCTATTATATTAGGAATGTGATTATGCAAATCCTAGTATATCTTGGAATATCTCTCATATTCCTATTAAGAGTTGATTACCTATTAAGAGTTGTAATCCTAAAAGGGTAAGGAATTAACCTTCCCTACTACTATAAATAAAGGCACAATGGGGAGGAATAGAATACACTTCACAATTACATATTTCTCTCTTCTCTCTCTTCTCTCTCTATGCCGCACCTTCCCTCTCTCTCTGACCTCCATAATTGTTTAGTAAATTATGCCTACAACAATTTGTTTTATATTTTTTTTATCAATGTGGAAAATTTTGATTGCTACGTCATTAGTTCATTGTAAACTTAACAAAATTTTTAACAGATGTATGAAATTGTAATAAAATGTAAGTAAATGTTTGAAATTGAAATGTTTTAAAGATATTGTATAAGGTTGCAATTGCGTCTAAACATGAGGATGTAAAGTGTAATTTAACCATAATTTTATTAGCGGATTAGTAATTCCGGCCCTCCTCCCCAAAACATACGTACTAATTTAGTTCTGTTTAGAAAACACGCTCGAATTTCCTTCCCTCCGTCGAGCATCTGATCCTGGCCTGGGGCATTGTTTGCGAATTTCCTTCCCGCTGCTGGCGTTCAGCCACCGACCTTTTAAACTCCAAGAACTCTGAAAATTGGTGGGAAATGCAAACCCTAACCCCACTACGACCTCGTTTTGCAAGGCTCTTGAGCTCTAATCCTCTATTGTCGCTCTCTCTCAGACCCTCGACCACTCGAGCATTCTCCTCTTCTTCCTCGTCTTCAGATTTCTCCAACCAGTCCCGCGGCGGCCTCCCTCGCTTCTTCTCCGAGCTCATCCCTGCTTCCAAGGCAATCTCTCTCTCTCTCTCTCTCTCTCTCTAACATACAGATAGTAAATGTAGGCTTATTGTTAGTTGTTTTGATGCTACAGGGAGGCGTAGTCCGCGTACAAGGCGACGAGTTCTGGCACATGACTAAAGTTTTGAGATTGCGCGCCAATGATAGGTACCTCCTAAAATCCCAATTCAACTCCATCAAATTTGAATTGGGTTTCGTGCTATCTGGAAAAATTCGAATTGGGTTGGTTGAATTTGGAACCAATTTTTGATGGTTGTGAAATCGAAGCATCAAAGAAAGTTCAATTTTTGGTTAGGAATTTAAGATTTGTTGCACTTCAGTTGTGTGTTCCGTGATTTTTGACATAATGCGTGCAAGGGTAGAGCTTTTCAATGGGAAAGGAAGTTTGATACAAGGGTTAATACAGAGCGTCGACCGCTCTGGGCTTTATTTTGTGGCATTGGAAGATCCAAAGTTGGTTCTTCCACAGAACACACAGTGGCATGTGTTTGCGGCTTTTGGTTAGTTTTCTACATTTTCTGATTCTGTCATAATAGTTGGTAAAAGAGTACTTAAGGCTTGAGGGGGTATGTCATCAATTATTAAAATGCTTCTCCTTTTCACTTTTTAGGTACTTTGAAGGGCGGTCGAGCTGACTGGCTTGTTGAGAAATGCACGGTATATCTCATATGTGTGATTCTGTATGATGATGTTATGCAAGGTAGTGCATACTGCAATAACTGATAATAAGTATCGCATTTTTGTTTACTGCCTTAGGAGCTGGGGGCTAGTAGTTTAACCCCTCTGCTGACAGAGCGGTCTCCTACTATCTCAGAAAATCGGGTGGACAGGTTGCAGCGTGTCAACATGGCGGCAGCTAAACAATGTAAAATAGTTAACTCTACCTTATTCTTGATATACATGTGTCACTCACTTTCGTGTCCTATTAAACGTTTCTTTTAGATATTAAAGTCCAAACCTTTGTTTCCCCATGGCTACTTCTGTCACAGGCCAACGGCTACATGAAATGATTATGAATCCTCCAGTGAAAGTTGATGGTCTTTTGCCTCTTGTGAGTTCTTTGTTCACTTCCCCCATTTTGTTTTATTTTGAAGATTAACAACTTTTTTTTGTTCTGATTTGTTACAAAATAATTCCAGCCAGACCTGTACGATGGCATGCTCTATAATATAGCTCGGAAGCAAGTTGTTTCTCATTCTTATAATTTACAGATTTAGTATTGTTTCTACTTCACATGTGCTCTTTCACATCATGTTCCTATTGATGTGCAGACTATTCTTCATGTCAACATACTTACTTTCTGTTGTTAATTGAAATTACATGTATGATTTTGATACTTAGGTTGCACAGTCAAAGCTAGCTATTTTGGCAACTGCAGAAGCTACTCCTCTTGTTAGTGCATTAACTTCATCAGGATGGGAGTCCAGTGGGCTGATTGTTGTTGGACCAGAAGGTGGTAAGTATTCATCCTCTAACTATCTTTATTTTTGTTGCAGACCAAGTTACCAATTACCAGCCACATTTATAAGATATTAAGAATCATTTCATTTCGCTCTATGACTTGGTTGGTGATACTGGACGGTTAAAACAATCCTGCGTTTATATTCCTAAATTGTAAGATTTATGTTCAAACATGTGAAATTTGAAATCAAGTGAATATCGGACAAGTAGAAGAAGATTGTGCTACTAATCCTTAACAACATTCTTGAGAAGAAGAGGCTAAGTTAAACTTTGAGAACAGTTGACCCAGACTCTATTAAGGATTGTCGGACTAACGTACCAGCAATTGTATGTGTGCATTGATTTTCTGCTACTTTTTGGTGCTATTATATACATACTCTCTTTAAGTTCACCCCTTGCCGCCTCTTATACATTCATTAAGATACCATACCATACAAGATAAAATATCTGTTTTCATTACTGAGATTATTACGTAGGAAATTCATCATTGTGGATTTATTTTCCCGTATTCTTGCTTCAGACTTCACTGAGAAAGAGGTGAGTGAATTGATGGAAGCTGGTGCTATCTCAGTTGGTCTTGGCCCACATCGACTACGGGTTGAAACTGCAACCGTGGCTCTTCTGGCAACTCTCATGTTATGGTCTGATTCTCAAAAAGCATGTCATTCTTGATCTTTCTTAAGGCAAGTCTACTTTAGTCATCTCTTGGATAAGGCCTGATATTCTAAGTTTACCATTTTCGGCCACTTGCAGGCAACTGTTTTAACAATGTTCTTTTTCTTGTCTTGACAATTTGAAGCTTAACAAGGGTTTTTGCACTGTGAAAGTTTGCCAATTTCTGGATCATAGACAACATTTCAAGTTATAAGCTTGTCAAAATGCAAATTATGAGACATTTCTGCGTCTTTTTTTTTTCTCCATTTCCTTAATGATGTTGATCAATTCTAATTTTATTGCATCGAGAATCTTAATAGAGTCTTGGCCAAACCCATCTGTTATACATCTCCAACCTGCCTTTAATCATATTTCCATTGGTAGAGTTTAAACGAACCTAACTCTTGCATAAAACTAGTTTTTAGTGTGGGGAGCTTAAAGTTGAACATCCGGTGAAGTAAAGTTTTTGTTCTAAAAGGAGTCACTTGACGTGCACGTGATAAGAGTTAATTTTAATTTGGATAAAATTTATGAAAAATTAACGGAAGGGGGGAAATCAGCCAAAAATATTTGTTTAAGCCAATGTATTAAAAGGCAGAGGTGTGGCCAAGGCATCCGATAGATAGCTCAGTCTAGGAATTTTAATATATATTATATATAAGTATATTTATAACATATAATACTTTGTAACAACAATTATAATTATAACTAAATCAAAGATAATATCATCTTCATTATTACTAAGTCTAGTTGTACTTGGAAACCATGTCATATAGTCTTAAAATGTAGTAATTATTTATTTTATAGTAAGCAATTATAGAGAACTTCAAGGAAAATAAGGATGAGTGATCGCAATTATAGGAAATTTCAAGCGAAATAAAGGTTGAATGTTGCAATTTTAAGTAATTAAAAAGGAGATAAAAGCTAAGTGAAGTAGTTATAGGGTATTTAAAATAAAATAAAAGTTGAGTGGAACAATTATTATGGGAATTTAAAGAAAAATAAAGGGTTGAGTGGAGCAATTCTAGGGAACTTAAAATGAAATAAAGGTTGAGTGAAGCAATTATTATGGAAATTTATGGGATTTGGAGAGAGAAAGTCTCTCCTTCTTCATTGAAACTAGACCAGCAAAAAAAACATTTTACGAACCTGGATTTTGTGAAAAAAAACGCCCAGATGAACACCCCGGAAGCCCTGAAGCACGCCTCCGCCGCCCACACGCACTTCGATGACGCCTCAGCCCACTCCTACAAAATTGAGGCGGCAACTCTCACGCCCAGCCTCGGATGCACCCCTAGGCGCACCTTCAGGCTAGTTTTTTAAAAATGCTGGTTTAAGCCCTTGATTTTCTAATTTAAAAGTTTAGGGGGTAAATCGAAAGTTAAGTAAAAATTCAAAAGGGAAATGCCCAGTTTACTCTATACATTATATACAAAGTAAACTTTGCCTAGCTTGTGAGGAATCATCTGATTTGACCTCCTTACATGGTTTAATTCTTTCCACAGGAATCAGGCAGCGAAAAACAAATTAGTAATCTATGGCCTACGTTTTATATTATACTTTCACTACTTGATTGACTAATGAATGATAGACTTATCGCTAATATTCTCGAATGCCTTGACTGTGTATGAAACATGTAATCAAAATGTATTAGGGCATTTTTTGCTCTGGTTTCCCTCGTCGTTTCCATGTCAAAAATTATGGCTGAGATTGTAGTGACTTTTGTAGTTGTTTGTGCAGATGATTCAAAATGTCAACTTCTGAAATGAAAACATAGTAGCGAAGGCAAGGCAGTGATTGGTAGAGAGGAGTGGAATTTGTAGTCCAAGTTGTAACAGCATTTTCTCATTAGGATTTTATAAGGGAGGTGCCGTACAGGTTGATGCATTTGATTTCATGATACCAACAGCTTCTAAATTTATTCTTTTTGTTTGAAAATGGAGTGCTTGCCTTTCTTTGTCCACAGTCAGCAAAAGGAGTCTCTCATGTCTCATTTGTCAATCATAGAAACGTAGCGGTTGCGTATTTGGGTTAAGTTAGTTGTCCAATACAGTGTGCTAGTTCTCTTTCATCCAAGTTCTAATCGCTCTCGTTGACTCCAATAGTTAATCAGAATATCGTATTATCAAAAACATAAAACTAAAAAATGCCACAAACTTTTTTTCTCTCTCGAAAATTGTCACTAATAGTAGAAGGGAAAATCACTTGACAAAAAAAGGTGGGAAAATTATATTTGCAACACATCAAGGTTTTTATGTATGCGAAAAACGCATCACATCGATGATACGTCGTAAGCACAAATTCATGCTACATTGGCAAAATTATGTAAGATTTGTTTCTCTTTTTTGCTTCAACATCTGTGGTGGGTAATTTCAACATCAGAATGAGAATTACCACTAAACCGACTTGGTATATGTAAACCTTGTTGCACTAAAACAATAGGCACATTAGTACCATTTTAATATTGCAATAATTGTTAATTAACGATGCATAGGACAGTTTTGTTTGTAATTCTTCTAAAAAGTTGTTTTTGCCCCAATTCTTGAGGTCTCGATCAGCTCACCAAAATGTGTCACGATAGGAATTTATAACTACAATAACAGAGAACCATAGCTCTCCCACTTACAACGGATTGTCCAAAAGTTGATGGTAGATATGGTAGATTTTGTCAATCCAGTTATAAATGTTCTTTGCTCTTGATTACTTTTGTATTCTTCTTCAGGAATAAGGATCCTCTCCGGATCATTTTTGTGAGAATTCTGAAAATTCTCAAATCGTGTATGTTAATCGTATATCGTGCGATCAATTTTAATTAGATACTGTTCATGTTTAATTTTAAATAAAAGTATTTAAAATAATTTTTGACCGCACGATGTACGATGAATGGATACGATTTGAGGATCCCCAGGATCCTCACAAAGAGAATCTGGAAATAATCATCATTCCTTCTTCAACTCACAACATCTCAGATTTAAACTTTTCCTCCTCTCTAATTGTTTAAATAAATTTAGTACGAATTATTTTCTTGGTTGTTAAAAACCTAATTTAAATTTAGGGTCATTTTGGTTCTGGTCCTTAATCAACCTAATTGCTAGACTGAAACTTTATTTGTTTAAATATTTTGATCAAGATCCTTAGCCTAATTTAAGAGATTTAACTCATACATTTATGCATTTAATGTCCCACAAATTATAAAATTTAAACAAATTCAAATAATATTTTTAATTAATATAAATACTTAAAAATCAATTTTAGAGTAATGTTGTTCTTCACAAAAATTATAGCAAAAAAATAATGTACCCACATAATTATTAACATATTTAAAAAATAATTATTGATATATTTTAAAGTATAAAATAAATACATATAATTAGCATGGGTACATTTAGCAAAATCAAAAATGGGTACAAATAAATTTAAAAAATATGGGTACAAATACAAATAAGAGTTTAAAAAATATGGGCACAAAAAGGAATTAATATATGAGTACAAATTAAAACTGAAAAGAAAATTTGTACAAATTAAAAAAAAAAAGGTTGCAAATTAAAAAAGGGTACAAACTAAAAATAAAAATATATGATAAAAAAAATAGTCATGGATATAAATATAACAAATGTAAAGTTTTTAACACTAAAGGAATATATTTAGAAATAAAAAAATATTTTATTATTGAAATAATTAATAATGTTTCTTAAAATCTAAGGACCTTGATAAAAAAAAAAATTGAAAAAGAATAAGGTTTTAATCAATAGAATAGGAAAAATAGGGATGGAAATCTAGTTTTTCCTTAAATTTATTTGCTTTGTTTTTTTTCTTTTTTTTTTTTTTTTTTTTTGCCTGAACTAAATTCTTAGTTCTCTTTTTCTTTTAAAGGGGACCAGCTAGTGGCTTCGCCACGGCAGTCCACCCTTTTTGAGGGTCGGAAAAAATCATAGATGTATTTCAGCCTCCCCCGCCCAACATTGTGCAATTCAACAGCGTCAAAAATCGAATTCAAAATATATCATGGAATATGAGTTTAAAATTCATTCCTGACCACTAACCCATTCCTGATGGTTTATTATTCTTAATTCTAGGATATGTAGTAAATTTAGGAAAGGTTTGAATTTGTTTGTGTAGTTGAGGATTATTCTTGGACGACTTTATGCCGCACCTAATTTTTCTACGAAAAGCGTGCCACATTAAAGCGTTTTAAGTTTATAAACTGGGCTATATCCTCGGACTCAAATTCTACACTGCATTCATACATCAAAGTACAAAACTGTCCTTAGTAGACTGACCAAATAACATGACTAGCCTGACTGCACTCATCATAAAAATATCAAAAAGAGATTCTTGCCGGATATTTCCTTCCAAAGCTCAATGATCAGTGATCCAAACCTTTAAAATTTAATCCAACGGGCAAAAATTATTATAACTTTTAAAAGTTTTTACTAACTTCTCTGTTTTTAATCATTTGATCAAATTTTAAAGGTCGTGATCACTTGATCCTTGGGTTTTGGAGGGAAAGATCCGGAGAGGATCTATTTTCAAAAATATCTAACAAGTGAAGTCTATGAAAATACTACGATCAACTTGTATTACTCTTCACTTGTAAGTGAGAAATCTTAGGTTAAAGGTGAGCTTGGTCAATATTATTGCTAACCCATTGTGAGACTAAGCCTATTCATTTTCTTTAGTTTAGATAATATCGTTTGTTAAAAAAAAATTATTTTCTATTTTATTCTCATTTATATAAACTTTAAAGATAAAAAATTGTATAATACGAACGTTGAATTTAAGTGCTGGAGTATTGACTTGTCTATTCAAAACTTCAAACCATGGCTTGAAATCTATAAATCAAAATTTTCTCACTGCAAAATATAAGCAAATGGAAAAACAAAACTAGCTGAAAAGACATTAATCAAGAAGAATATCCATAAATTTTATTAAAAGCCATACATATGGATTTGTAATTTATGGCAATGGATCCATAAATCTTAGTAATACAAATGATCAACCGTGAAATCGATGTTGGTGCGGCTATGGAAGGAATTATTCATGATATTTGGTCCCTTGCTAGTTTTATGGAGTCTATTGCGTTCGAATTTACCCATAAAGTGGACAATCGTGCAACACATGATGCATCAGCTTATGTCTTCAAAGTTGATGGTGAACATAGGAGAAATTGTACAGATTTTCTTTTTAATATTCTGACGAATGATGTAAATTTATATGTTAAAATTTAATAAAATCTATCTGTCGATAAAAAAAAATACAAATTATTAATATTTCTTATTAAAGCAAAACAATCTACGGTCATATGTACATAAATTTATTTATTGTTGTTTAATTTACTTCATTTAATTACATGATATACGGTGGGATCCGAAGTTCGAATTCTTTCTCTCTATTAATTGAAAAAACAAAAAAAAAACTTATAAAAACATGTAGAATTGGAAAATTCCGAAAAGCACTGCGCCTGAAGTACACAATACTGGATGGCAAATTGGTGATTATCCCAAACACCTAGACCATTTCGAGAGCACGCCATATAAATTGGCTCGACATTAAACCAAGTGACAGACACCTGCAACAAACTACGATTCCCAAGCCAGCAACAAAAACTTACGTCCTCCTGCCTCTCCTCCTCCTCCTCCCCCTATTCCTCCTCCTCCTCCCAACTCTCTAAGATCTTTCTCACTTAATCATCATTAAGCTTTCTATTTAGTCAAGCTTAATCACAAAATTAAGATCATCATGACGAACCAGTTGGAGAGCTTGGTGGAGTCCATCAAATCAAAAGTTCGAGCGCTGAAGAAGAAGTCGAAGAAGCCGTACATAAAGATGGACAAAAGCTCCAGCGTCAAGGTCGAGATCCGCAGCAAAAAGGCCCGCAAGCTCATTGATAAAACCCTCCAGGCCGCCGACCGTTCCGGCAAGCGCCCCATTCCTTAATTTTTCCAGTTAATTAGTTAATCATTTTATGATTTGAAATAATTACATTTCTTCTTTTATGTACCATGTATTTGTTTTGTGTAAATCTATAAGGAAAAAAATGGGGTAGGAGAGATAGGCAGGCTGATTAGTCCTTGTTAAAAAAAAAAAAAAAAAAGGATAGCTGATGGTAAATCACAGTTATCTACCTTTCCGCACCTAGATATATTATGGGGAAATTTTTCTTTTTTTTTCTTTTTTTTTTTTTGGTAATATTTTGGTTTGGCTGCCGATTCTGTGTTTTGTAACCGTTTCGGATTGTCTTGGATTTGAAAGCAAATGAAAAATGTTTGGTTTGGTTTATGGTTCTGTCATCTATTTTTCTTTTTGGGGATTAGATTGCTGTGGTTATTATTATTGACAATTTCTGGTAAAATTTTCAAATTTTAATTGCTTAAGGTGATTTGAGTGGTGCTCGAAGGGGCATCGCAGTTGCTATATTTCTAAATCTTAAATAACGAGTGTATAATTTCTAATTTTCTAATGCATAAAATGGAAAGATGACATTTTTAATGATTATTTACCTCCAAACCCACACCAATCAACCCGTCTATCATGAAAATTTTATTTCTAAACCGTGCAACATAATTTTATATATCATAAAACCTAAATTAATGAAAAGTGTTTCACAACTTTGAATTTTAACCAAAAATCACCTACTAATTTTATTTAATGATTAAGACAAACCAAACATTAAATCAGCCCAATCAAAACTGGCCCAATCAATGAGTTTCCGATTTTACCCTGATGGCAACACATTCTCCCGTTTATTTAATCCGTTTCCCTTCAGATGAAATAAAAGAAACTTTTGTACGGTTTCTACAAGTTTCTAGAACTTTTGACTATTTCTGGGCTTTTGCAATATTTTATTCATATCTTTTTCAAGTTATTTTTTAAGAAGATGAAATGATTAAGTGTTCGGAGTTTTTTGGTTGCTTTTGATTTGTAGAACTTTTATTGTTTAAATTAATAAATGAATTATTTTTTAAATGTAAAGATTGGTTGGTTTGCCGTAGAATTGAACATTTGAATCTGTTTTCACAGCTTGCTGCAAGAGAAGATAAATATGCAAGTCAAATTTGCAATCAAGAACGATGTTACCGAAGTACCATTTTTCTTCATGAAACTTAAGCATTCAATTTAGCTTTCAATTTTTATTTTGTTTTATATTTTGATTTGGCCTATGATGCACTCTCATTGTCCTCTTGATTCCTGCAACTGATTGGAAATACCCCGTTGGTATATCTCAACAATATTTCTTGTGGATGGTTGTGTAGCACGAATTGCTGCCAAGCTAGAGTCAATGGAACTCTGCGCTAGTGTAAAGGGCAGGCATTCTTTGCACTTTTCCCTAAGGGATATTGATTTTGTTGTCCTTATGCGAAAGAAATCAATACTCAAGGTTCATACACATTTGGATCTTGAATTTGTATATGCAGCAATGAATATTGTGTGATCAAGGTTTTTAATTTTCAGAAATTGTCAGTGTCTAGTTTAAAAAATAATGATAATACTCGTGTTTAGTTTTCATAAATAGTCAGTTTTTAGTTTTAGATATAGTGTGTAGTATTTGTGCTCAGTTTCATAAATAAGTGCAGTATCTATGTTTAGTTTCAGAAATAGTCAGTGATCAATTTAAGAAATAGTGATAGTACCAGTATTCAGTTTAAGAAATAGTGATAATACTCCTTGTCAATTTTTAGAAATAGCAAGTGTTTAGTTTCAAAAACAGTGTAATACTTGTGTTTAGTTTAAAAATAGTTAGTGATCAGTTTAAAAAAATAATGATAGTATCATTGCTCAGAAATAGTGATAGTACCCATGTTCAGTCTCATAAACAGTCAGTGTTTAGTTTCAGAAATAGTGTAGTAGCTATGTTTAGTTTCATAAATAGTTAGAGTTTAGTTTCAAAAATACTGCAGTACCTGTTTTCATTTTTTTTTAAAGAATAGGTTTAAAAATAGTGAGAGAGAGTGTGTGTGTGTGTGTGTGTTTAAGAAATAGTCAGTATTTAACTTGTGTGTGTGTGTGTTTAAGAAATAGTCAGTATTTAACTTATAAATATCTTATATGAAATTTATAGTAATCTTACTTTGACTCTATAAATATTTCAATAAGCATTTAACATGATTTTGATTTTGAATCTTCATTAGTCTAAATCCTTCTTAATTCAATTCCTCTAATTTCTTACTAATTTATAAATTAGTAAATAAGCAATCCTTCTTTCTCATTTTAGTTCCTCTATTTTCCTTGAAAGTTGAGACCAATCGAGATTTAATCAATTCAATTTTAATTATATATGATTAATGTTTTGCAAGTAAAAGAGTAGGGATATCATATGGCAAACAAATGGGGAAGATGTTGACTGGGCTCTAAATTTAATTAGTAAAAGATAGCCTATAGGATGAGGAAGGAAGGAAGAACTTCACACGTCACTTCACACGCATTCAAACCAAAAGTAGACACTAAAGAGACGAGATGCAGAGGGAAGCAATTTGTGCCGTGCTAAAAAATACCTGACAAACCTGTGGTACACGCCATACACTTTTCTCTCTTGGTTTTGATTTCTTTTTCAGGTTGTGTCGGAAATCGGGTTAAATGAAAGAATGTTTGAGTAAGAAGAAAAAATGAGTGAAGTTGTTATTGCTTTTTATGGTGTGGAGAAATTTTTTATTGTGACAGGAATGCAAGTGGTATATCACGTGTTTTAATAAAAGTTGTGAGAAATTTTATTTTTTAAGTTATTAATATTTTAGTATACATATCTTACAATTTGTATAATGACATATGATGTACTACTTCGTATATCGATCACATTGAAAAATCTCTCATGCGGTGTGTTTGAGAAATGGGAAAGATTGGTGTACTTGAAATTTAATATGCTATTTTGTGGTAGATATACTTACACATATATTCCTAATTATAGTGCTAATAAATTAATAACAAGGGAGTAATAATTGGGGATGAAGGTTCTAATTTTTAAGATTACAGACGGCGGTGGGGCATGTGACGCATCTTATTGGTTAAGAATAAGATACTGGGAAAATAGAGTTGGAGGCTAAAACTCATGGACATGCAGAGACAGACACAACAAAACTAATATTTAATGGGAGTGTGGCCCCGACAAACCTTCACTCGGTTCAAACTTGGGAAAATTCAATTTTCTGATGGAATTGGACTGACGGAATGGAGTTTCCGTCCAAACTGTTTTCATTAAACTCTTTTTTTTTTTTTAAATGGTTATGTCTAAAACTGGACACATGTACTATTTCTGAAATTAAAAATGGATACTACATTATTTCTGAAATTAAATATGGATACTACAATATTTTTTAAACTGAATACTGACTATTTTTTAAAACTAAACACGGATACTATCACTATTTTTTAAACTGAGTATTGGTACTATCACTATTTCTTAAACTGAATATTAACTATTTCTTAAACTAACTATTTATGAAACTAATGCGGGTACTACACTATTTGTTAAACTCACTATTTATGAAACTGACACGAGTACTACATTATTTGTTAAACTGATTGACTATTTATCAAACTGACATAGGTACTATACTATGTCACATCCCGGCCCGGGACGGATCACTTCCCGGGCCCACTCCACCACCGTAGTACGATATTGTTCGCTTTGGGCCCCGACCACGCCCTCACGGTTTTATTTTTGGGAACTCACGAGCAACTTCCCAGTGGGTCACCCATCATGGGATTGCTCTAGCCCCCTTCTCGCTTAACTTCGGAGTTCCGATAGAACCCGAAGCCAATGAGCTCCCAAAAGGCCTCGTGCTAGGTAGAGATGTGAATATACATATAAGGATCACTTCCCTGGGCGATGTAGGATGTCACAATCCACCCCCCTTAGGGGCCTGACGTCTTCGTCGGCACACACGCGACCAGGGTTAGGCTCTGATACCAAATTGTCACATCCTGGCCAGGGGCGGATCACTTCCCGGGCCCGCTCCACCACCGTAGCACGATATTGTCCGCTTTGGGCCCCGACCACGCCCTCACGGTTTTGTTTTTGGGAACTCACGAGCAACTTCCCAGTGGGTTACCCATCATGGGATTGCTCTAGCCCCCTTCTCGCTTAACTTCGGAGTTAAGATAGAACCTGAAGCCAGTGAGCTCCCAAAAGGCCTCGTGCTAGGTAGAGATGTGAATATACATATAAGGATCACCCCCCAGTAAGCTCACTATTTATGAAATTGACATGGGTACTACACTATTTATTAAACTGACTGACTATTTATGAAATTGATACGGGTACTACACTATTTATTAAACTGACTAACTATTTATGAAACTGACACATATACTACACTATTTCTTAAACTGATTGACTATTTATGAAACTAACACATGTACTACACTATTTATGAAATTGACACAGGTACTACACTATTTATTAAACTGACTAACAATTTATGAAATTGATACGTATACTACATTATTTATTAAACTGAATAACTATTTATGAAACTGACACATGTACTACACTATTTCTTAAACTAACTGACTATTTATGAAACTAACACATGTACTACCCTATTTATGAAACTGATACGGGCACTCACTATTTTTATTAAACTGACTGACTATTTATAAAACTGACATGGGTACTACACTATTTATTAAACTAACACAGGTACTACACTATTTATTAAACTGACTGACTATTTTTGAACAAAACCAAAATAAACCATCCTAATAAGTAACAATGAACGCACTTACAACAGTGACTTTAATTATTAGACTATTAGTCAATTAGGCAACCAGAAGTTGGATTACCAAATTAGCTAATCCTAACCCACCACCCTCACGACAAGTCATCTTAGTCATGTGTGCTATGCTGATGCTATATATATAAAAATCAAACAACTAACAACTAACAAGCACGTTCAAGGAAACTTGGATAAATGGCTCACGAGTACCATAACAATGCACTAGTACTACTAGTGTTTGCCAGCATTGTGGCGCAGGAAGGAATGTTAAAGGTAGGTGCTGCTCAACGAGATCTTTTATTATGGTCTCGTTTCTTTGAAACTTTGCTTTATATATATAGAAAAGCATCCAAACCCGGCTTTTCGTAGTACAACATCCAACCCAGGCTTTTCATGTGGATTTTCTTCCTCGGAACAAGTTGCTTCTTCTCAGCCCTCATCGATGCATTCTGACTGGAATTGAGACAAGCCATTTCTCATCTTCTTCGTCGCACCATCAACCAGCTTATTGCCAGATGATGCGGCCTCCTCCTTTCCCTTTTTTCGTTCCATATACACATACTTTTCAAAGTTGCTAGAGGCTTGGCAATATCCAATACGAAATGCAGCTTCTTTCTCACACAAACTTTTATAAGAGATTAGCACGGTGAAACGCAAATCACCGTCGTATCTAAAAATTAAGAAGTCCCAGCATTCTACGTAATGGTCTATCACAGATTCACAAATGCCGGCCACCCATGATGCAAGAACAAACCACCATTCTGTTGAATCAATTTAATACTCCACGCCTCGAACAACAAAACTAACCCAGTTATTCTGCCTTCCATTTTTCTCATGAATCTTTATGGGATTTTAAGTCTTTCGGAGCTCAAATCATCATAATAAAACGCAAAAAATAAGGGCTCCTCAAATTCTGAGCTTCCTCCATTGAAATTAGCTCTGCAAGTTTCAAACTCTAAACAGAAAATAGAATCTCAGTGAAATTTTCTGAGCAACCAAACAGGTTCTAACATTTTCCCCTCCAATTTAAAATTAACGAAGCAAGAACGAACAAAATTCAAGATGGGATTTGTGATCCTATAAATTATTGGGGTTTTTTTTTTTTTTTTTTTTTTCAAATTTTTTTTATTGAGGCAGTGGCATACTTGTTAAAAAAGGAAAGTCTATTTCTAACGGGAGTGGCTGACGGAGTGGGGTTCCGTTAGGGGGTAGAGTTGGAAAAAAAAATATTTCGTTTTGGACTTTTAATTTAGCCCATGTGTATTAAAGGTTTATAGGGCCTAATATATAATAATTTTGTCCTTATCATGAAATATAAAGCATTTTTGGTTAAATAATAGTATAGGGTGGTTTTTGGTTAAAGTAAACTTAACCCAAACTCTTTTCATTAAAGCTTCCAATTATATGAGGATCTGTTTGATATTCTACTTGAATTTAACTTTTTTAAACTCAAAAATAGTTTTCAAGTTTTAAGCTTTAAAAACTTGTTTGGTAGAATTATTTTCATAAACTGAACTTAAGACTAACTCAAAAATACAATATATTCTCTAAAAACATTAAAAGTGAGTTTTTAGAGTTTTTAAACTTAAACTCATTTCTTTCTTTTCTCTCCCTCCTCCCCTCTCACTCCAAATCTATCTCTCTCTCTTTTCTTCTTTCTCTCTCCTCTTTTTTTTTTACCTTTTTTGTCTCTCCTTCAATCCGCTCTCTTCATTCTCTGGGTTCTTTCTCTCACTCCTTTCTCTCCATCTCATCTGATCCTCTCTTCTTTCTATTTCCTTCAATTATCTCTTACTTTCTTTCCTCCTCTCTCCTCTTTCTTCCTCTCCTGCAACCCCCTCTTTTTAGATCTTTTTGTCTAGTTTAAGTGGTAAGATTTAAAAATTTTAAATCGCAAACCAATCAAGTTTTTGAGTCTTACAAGAAAATTATTTTCAAGAAATGTTCTTAAAAATTGTTTTGAGAAATGATAAAAATTTTCAAATATGATACCAAACAGGCCCTAAATAATATTTTAAAATGGCTTAAATGTTAAAATGGTCCCTGTATTTTAGTCATTGAATCAATTTAGTCCCCATGTTTTCAATTTGACCAAATTGAAAACACAAGGACCATTTTAATATTTAAGCCAAAAATTTATAATTTATTATAAACTTATTTATTTGATTTAAAATATTTAAACTAAAATAAAATTAAAAATCAAGAGAAAAATTATTCTCCTCCCAACTCCCCAACCTCCTCCCTAACATATCCCCCTTCTCTTTTTTATGTCACAACCTTAATCACTTTTCAGATTGGAAGTTTTTATATCTTCTATGTCTTATTTCTCATTAATTTTCATTTTTCTATAAAGAGAAAGGGTAAAAATATCTTATATAATTTTTCTTATGAATTTTTTAAAAGATATTGAATGAAATGTCCTTAATTAGTTAACGTAGACAAATATGAGAACTAAATTAACCAAATAAAAAACAAAAAAACTAAATTGGTCATATAACTAACACATGTATCATTTTGACATTTAAGCCTAAAAAGTCCACACAATTGTTGTGACATCCCACATCGCCCAGGGGAGTGATCCTTATATGTATATTCTCATCCCTACCTAGCACGAGGCCTTTTGGGAGCTCACTGGCTTCGGGTTTCGTAGGAACTCCGAAGTTAAGCGAGAAGGGGGCTAGAGCAATCCCATGATGGGTGATCCACTGGGAAGTTGCTCGTGAGTTCCCAAAAACAAAACCGTGAGGGAATGGTAAGCCCAAAGCGGACAATATCGTGCTACGGTGGTGGAGTCGGGCCTGGGAAGTGGTCCCCCCCCGGGCCGGGATGTGACAAATTGGTATCAGAGCCTAACCCTGGTCGCGTGTGTGCCAACGAGGACGTCGAGCCCTAAGGGGGGTGGATTGTGACATCCCATATCGCCCAGGGGAGTGATCCTTATATGTATATTCTCATCCCTACCTAGCACGAGACCTTTTGGGAGCTCACTGGCTTCGGGTTCCGTAGGAACTCCGAAGTTAAGCGAGAAGGGGGCTAGAGCAATCCCATGATGAGTGATCCACTGGGAAGTTGCTCGTGAGTTCCCAAAAACAAAACCGTGAGGGAATGGTAAGCCCAAAGCGAACAATATCGTGCTACGGTGGTGGAGTCGAGCCCGAGAAGTGGTTCCCCCCGAACCGGGATGTGACAATTGTAACAGCAACCTACAATCAGTTCATCATTCCATGTCAAAAAATTTATTCAATAAAAAGGAAATACGAGAATTATAGGATCAATAAAGAGTGCTCACAAGCATAATATATTAATATACATGTCTAATTGGGTCAAATTCGGATATGGGATGGCAATATCATCATCATATCGGACTCGGGATTTTTAAAAAATCTCCAAACTAGCCCATACCCATTTATTGTCCCCCATAACTGACCCATTGGGGCCAAGTGTCCTCTTATACCCATACACGTGAGGCTTTTTGTCATCCCAAAAAATTCTGTTAACAGTATCTCTAATGAAAATGTCAAAAAGTTCAAATCCCTTGTCAAAGAAGACAACAACAATGTTTTATAACCAAAAAGGTAAAAAGTCAATTTGATGTGGCATAATATCGATTAATATAATTATTAAATGCTTTTTTTACCATTTTTATTTATTTTTGCTCCAAAAATATTTATTATTGTTGCATTCCTGATTTAGTTAGGAATGTGATTGTGTAAATCCTATGAAATCCTTATGAGATTCTACCATATCTTAACTTTTAGATAATATATTGTTTAAGTTGTAATACTTATTGCGTAAGGATTTTACCTTTCCTACTACTATAAATAGAGGCACAATGGGGTGATATAACTCACACCTCAGAATTATATCAAACACTCTTTCTCCTTGCCGTTGCACTTCCCTGTTAAATAGGCTCTACAACATGCTAACAACACGCTTTAACTTGACGCTGACGCTAAGGAATTCAAGGTTCATGGAGGAGGTTCTTCTACAAATTCAAGGGCTCGATTTTGTTTTCAGCTAATCAGGTTTTTCTAAAACACAACTTTAATATTTTCTCTAACCTAATGCATGAAACCATTCTCTATTATATTTTTGCTAAATACATATTTATTGTATGTTGTATATATTTGTCAATATATATATATTAATGCATACGCAATTTTATAATAGATATAATTATTGTGAGTCAAAGAAACGGAAGAAAATAGAAGCATGGATTTTTTTGTTTTGAAAACCCCTAGAATCGAAAAAATAATAATAATTTTTTTGGATAAACGCGGCTGAGCCGCACCGCCGAGCCGACCTGCAGCTCAAGCCCGTGCCCCCTAGACGTCGCCGTTTGGCGTTTGGACCCAAGCAGTCCTCGGGGCATTGCTTGCTGCAAGCAAGACAACCAAACCGAAGGACTGGGTTTTCTTTTCTACTGGGCCTGCGGTTTTCCAGCCCACATCGTCCCCGCCTTGGCCCACCTTTCAGCAGCGTTCTCCACTGTTGGGCTTGCTTTTTACCTGGTTCCGCGTGCCTGCAACTTGCATGTGTGTGCTGGGCTGCCTGCAACAGCCTGCCCTGAGCCCACCTAGCCTGCAGCTTTCATGTAGGGTCGTGTGTCCCTGCAGCCAGCAATCCTTGCTGGGTTGCGATAATTTTTTGACCCCATGCCACGAATTGGCACCCGTTGCTTCTTCGCTACACCCAAATATTTAGGGGTGTTCCCGGCTAAAGCCGTATTAAGCTATATTTTCGTAATTAGCAAAGCCAACCAAAGCTAATATGATCCGAACGTTATTATTTGCTTCCACGATCAATCTTTTATAGTCTCAATCTATTGAATTAATTTAAGTGACCAGTAGTCTATAAATTCGACAAAAATTCAAAATTATTAGCTTGAAGTCCATTTTTATGGCATTAACAATTCAACATATATATATATATATTTTTTTGAACCGTTGACATCTTTCGTAGTCCCGAAGCTACTCACATTCGGGTTCCTGAAGCAAACCCCAAATTCACTACACTTGAATTGTATATTGTATTATGTGTTCTTATAGGTACCCCTTTTTATGAACTTGAAGTTCATACTAAAATCGAACCCGTACCTTCAAAGAATGTATTTTATTCTCAAACAATATGAAATGACCAAAATGCCCCGAGTTGGGTGTCTTAATTAAATATTGAGCATCAAGTTAAATTTCAATTTCTCCTACTTTCTTAGTTCCTTTATTTGGTTTTCGTACTCATAAAAGTGTGGGCATACATAGAATTTAATTTGGAGTTTTGAGAGAGTTACGAGCCTATTTGGTAGAGGGGTATTTTTGTAATTTTAACTTTGAAAAAGTATTAAGTGGGTTAACACCCCAGTCTTGGTCCCTTCGTTTCCCTCACTGCGAACTCTCTCCAAGAATTAACCTTAATTAATTCCCGCCAAAATATTGACACGTGTCACCTTTGATGACTCGTCCATTTTTTATGAGTCATATGTCATGCGTAGGATTTGTGAGACACATAGTGCATGCGACGTAAGCCCTAAAATGTTGAGATTTAATGTGTTGATGAACATTTACTTCACCAAAATTTCGATGTCTACACTTGGCGTAAGGTGAGGCAACTGTAATCTAGAGCACATCGTACAACAAACAATCAGATTTTCCAGCACATCTTGGGCAATGGTAACTTGACGAAGATCATGACTCTTCATCTTCCCAAACCATTGAATTTGGGAGGAGGTTTGATCGAACTTTAAGCGCTAACTCTTTAATAGGGTTTCTTGATAGATGAAGAATGCATGGAAGGATATGCAGGAGTGGAGCCAAGATTTATTTATTTATTTTTTCTGGATGGGTTGGCTGAAATTAGTACCACAAAATTATACGTTTATTTGTCTTGCCTTGATGAAGAATGCATGAAACAACGATGAAATATAAATCTCAAAATCGTAATCTAATCGGAAAATTCAAGGACCATATAAATAATTAACCTACTAATTAAATGAAGACTAGCAAATAAAGAGATTAAGAATGTACCAAATGTGACATTCATCGGAAAATCTAAACATAAAGCAAGGAAATTAAGGAGCTAGGGGTTTAATGGTTGATTAGAAAAAATCTTTTTCTTTTCTTGAGTAAGAAGCACAATGGCTAGACTACATAGGGTAAAAAATCCTTTTTTGGTCATGGCTAGACTACATAGATTTGTTAGATTAGATTTTAGATTAGGGAGCCGAGGTTCGAACCCACGCTGTGGTACAAGGGAAACACTTATCTCCACCACTGTAAAAGGATGGAGAATAGAGAGAACTCATTTTATTTTTAGCATAAAAATATTATTATTACCTATCATGCACTAAGTATACATTAAATATTAACCTATATTAAAATTGAGTGGCCCTATAAACTACATGCATTAGCATAAGCAATTAAAACATGAATTTACAATAAACCTCTCTGGGCTACAACCTACCTAAGCCTTGGGGGTGGCTTCACCATTGAGGGTATGCTCAGCCTCTTGGGAACCTTTTAGTGTTAAAACGGCCATAACTTCTTCTAGAAAAATGATATTAACAATCCCTGAAATGCTCCAGAAAATAGACATCCGTAGCTTTCCAAGCATATAAGGCTCATTCTCTAATTCATTCTGAGCTGTCCGCAACTTGCTTCCAAAGTCAGCTGACCTGCACAGACAGTTTTGACGAATTTGTTACTTAAAATTCCACTTGTGTTATTTTTCTTTTCTTTACTTGACAAATCCTACAAAACACAAAAAAAAAGTAAATAACTCAAAAAATATAAGGAACTAACTAAGAAAAGACAAGTGAATTTGATATAAAATATATATAAATATAAGCTTATCAATGACACACTACGAAAGGATTTGGTTGACCATATATGGTGCCGAGAAGGAGAACGTTGATGATGGATAATCTTAAGTGTACTTATGTGTTAGTGTTGGTGTATTAATGTGCTATGTTGGTGTATTAATGTGTTCTTGTGTTAAATTTAAGTGTGCTATGTTGTTATTTTCTGTAATAATTTTAAGTGTTCTATGTTGGTATTTTCTAGTAATAAATTGAAGTGTCTTCTTGTGACAAGTCTTTTGTCGAGGACGTTGTCAAAAATTATTGAAGGCTGTTTGAATTATTGAAGACACCTATTGTACATCAAAGTGTGCAATAGTATGTACAATAATTATTGAAGGTCCTTTGAATTATTGAAGGCATCTATTGTACATCAAAGTGTGCTACAATATGTACAATAATTATTGAAGGCATCTAGAATAATAGAACAATAGCTAATAAGCCATAAATTTAATAAAAACGATAATTAATAAGCCATAAATTTAATACAAACGATAATTAATAAGTCATAAACTTAATAAAAACGACAATTAATAAACTATATAAATTTAATACAAACGACAACTAATAAACTACATAATACAAACGATAATTAATAAACTATATAAACTTAATACAATCAATAATTAATAAACTATATAAACTTAATAATGATATCCACCATCTTGACTTGGTGGTGGACTTGGGATATAGCCTTGAGATGAATTATCATCTTGAAAGATACCCCTTGAGATGATATCCCTTTCCCCTTCCTTCATAAAGGCCAAACGCATTCGGGCCGCTTCTTCCTCCTAAGAGCTATGACATTAGGTCAATTTTAGAAATTCGGGAGAAATCACTGTACTAATTGGATATTGGAACTTCCCCTTTCTCTTTGCTTCCCTTTGCTTATCTCTTCCCGGGGACTTCCAAAAGAAGAAGTTGGGGTCAACGAATCAACACCTTCATTGACATCATTTGTCTTTGCGGCTTCACTACCAAATAATTTTCCCCATTGTTGGTCCGCATTGGTTCCCCACCTCGGACAATCCTTGAGGACGTCCCAAGCATGATACAACTTAAAAGCTTGATTTTTTTGGTGTAGTTCTTATCTTGTAAATTACCATTGCTTTGTCAACCTATGCAAGAAATACATAAATACAATTAGTTGCAAAATAATATTATGTATATGACAAATAAAATATCAACAAATAAACTCACCATTTCTGCGGCGCTCCTTCCACTAGCCATGTCAACCACGCTATTTCCAAGCTTCACTTCCATAAACTGCACGCTTTGTTGATAACATTCCATTGATCGTAAACACCACCAACTTCCCTTCGGGTTTTCATTGAACTTATTAATGATTTTACCCCACAAAACCTTTTTATGTTGATTCGTGCCAACGGCACCATCTTTGCTAATAGAAATCCATGCCAAGCATAAAGCAACATCTTCGTCAAAGGTCCAATTACGACTTCTAATATGATCCTTTGCCATCTTGAAAATTTTGGAAATGGGAAGAAATGGTTTTGGAATATGGTAGAAAGAAAAGTTGGAAGAATTGTAGGAGAAAAGTGAGTTTTGTGTGGATGTTTGAACAAATTGATAGGAGCATATTTATGCGACTTTGTTATCTTATTTCTTTGCATTTATTTAGTTAATTTCTATTTATTGTAGTAATTTAAGTTATTTTTGTATTATTGTAGGTCCAATTGGTAAAGATAACAATAAATGGCAAAATGGAGCAATTTGGAGCAGTTTTGGACTTGGATTGGATAACCTACGTGGATAGCATATGGGTTGAACGTTTTTGGTGTTTAAATGGTGCTAGACATGTGCTAAAATTTGGAGAAATTAAAGTTGAGGCTTGGAAGGCAAGGAATTACACAAGAAAGAGGAATCCTAATTGGAGAGGAACATTAACTTATCCTATCCTATCTTATCTTACCTTACCTTATCTTATCTTATCTTATCTTATCTCCAGCTGCAAGGAAGAATCCTAATCACATTCCAACACTTTCTACTTGATTTTTAGTGTGACATCCCACATCGCCCAGGGGAATGATCCTTATATGTATATTCCCATCCCTACTTAGCATGAGGCCTTTTGGGAGCTCACTGGCTTCGGGTTCATTTGGAACTCCGAAGTTAAGCGAGTACCGCGCGAGAGCACTCCCAGGATGGGTGACCCATCAGGAAGTTCTCGTGTGAGTTCCCAGAAACAAAACCGTAAGGGCGTGGTCGGGGCCCAAAGCGGACAATATCGTGCTATGGTGGTAGAGCGGGCTCGGGAAGTGGTCTCTCCTAGGTCGGGATGTGACAATTTGGTATCATAGCCTAACCCTGGTCACATGTGTGCCGACGAGGACGTCGGGCCCCTAAGAGTGGTGGATCGTGACATCCCACATCGCCTAGGGGAGTGATCCTTATACGTATATTCCCATCCCTACCTAGCACGAGGCCTTTTGGGAGCTCACTCGCTTCAGGTTCCTTTGGAACTCCGAAGTTAAGCGAGTAGCATGCGAGAGCACTCCCAGGATGGGTGACCCATCGGAAAGTTCTCGTGTGAGTTCTCAGAAACAAAACCGTGAGGGCGTGGTCGGGACCCAAGACGGACAATATTATGCTACAGTGGTGGAGCGGGCCTGGGAAGTGGTTCCCCCCCTGGGATGTGACATTTAGAGTCCTAAAATAACTCAAAAACACCAAAACCTCATTGGATTCAACCATTTTCCCCTATATATATGAAATTCCTACAGAGATTTAGAGTGTGACATGCCTACCATTCATCCATTGAAGTTGCCGGAATTTTCAGAGTTCTTTCTATCTTTGTTTTAAGTTTCAATGTTTATTTTAGATTGCTTTTTAGTTATGATGGACTTGTGTAACTAAATTTCTTTTAGCTAGACGTGAGTTCGAAGTCATGATCATATGTTTTATATAAATTGATTACATCCAGTTATTATTTCATAAAACATGAATGCGATTTACTTATTTGCTTTATAGAGAACTTATTCTTGTATGTTTATTAAGGGTGCACACTTAGTTTGCATGCAAGGATTTGATGCTAGAATATAAGGGAATTTAACCTAATAGTTATGAACTTATATTTGTAAGTAGTAAAAGTCACTAGTCATGATTGAGTTAAGTAAATTCTTGGCAGGAGTATCATGCTTTTCATAGTTACGAATGCTTTGTCAATGCTTATGATTTTTCATAGAACTTAATGGTCTTTGAGATGTATCTCTATCATGCTTTTCATAGTTAGGGAGCTTGAGAAGAATAATTTGGTTGCGTCACTGAGTCCAATTCAATGAACTTTGGAAAATCTGAGAGTTAATTAGTGCTGTTCATAATTAATTTGGGGCATTGTCATTCATGGTTTATAGGAAGAATAACTGGAAATCGATTTATATGCATATGATTCATGTGTGGAGAAGAATCCTTTAGCTATCATTTCATCCATATTTCATTCACAACTTAATTTACTTGCTGCACTTTACTTTCGTTTTAATTCAATTCGTCCAAAATCCCCCCAGCCATTGTTTTGTTGTTAGTTTAACTTAGTTTTCAGTTTTATAAGTTTAATTTGTATTGATTAGCATCCCTTCTAATCCCCAGAATAGAACGATCCCTACTTACTTGTACTACGATTGCATAATTTATAGGGTTAAATTTGTGTGTTAATTTCTACCACATCACAAATGCATTGATATTTATAGAGTTTTTGGGTGAATTTTGAGTTAAATAAATTTTTTTTTTAATTTTTTTAGCTGTTGGATTAAAATTTGGATCATTATATCTTTTTTTTTTCCTATTAGATTTGATTATAATCGAGCTCAACCGTTGGATTCAATAAATATAAAACTAAAAAAAAAAAAATTGAATGTGGACCGTTGGTCAGAAAAATAGCCATTATGCTCATCAATGCCAGCAAACAAGTGGGCGACATGCCCACATGGGTGGGGCCATGCTTGATGCTGGGCTTGGCGCGTGTCAGGCATGAACACGTCCAGACTTGGCGGAGGGCTTCATGAGCCGAATCTCACTCTCACTTGTGGACCCCACAATTTTCTTTGGCCTAAATTTTGGCCGGAATTTGGCCCTTTTTATTTATCTATTTTAGTTTTAACACTTAAACTCCATTTTAGAACAAGAGTTGGAGGAAATTTTTTTTTTTTGGGGGGGGGGGGGGGGGGGAGGGGGGGGAGAGAGGATTTATTCCAAGGGTTGAAGTTCATCTTAGTGTAATGCTATCCAATTCCAATTTTCTTTTCGAACAGGACTCACATAGTGTTTTTTTAAAATTTTTTTAAATTTTTTTTTTTTTTTAAACAAACGATATTATCTACACTAAGAGACTTATACGAGTTTCTTTGCTTCAAAAAAATTAAGCAGTATAAAAATTAAAAAAGTCATTAATCATGACAAAAAATGGATATCCAAGTCGCATTCAATCATGCACAAAAGAAAGACTTTTATATTTTGTTTCGACCGCTAAAATCCAACAAAAATTGGTGTGTAGTTATTACGAGAAGGACAATGCTCTACTTTGTAATGCGAACACATGAACTAATAATTTTTAAGTTACATTAAAGAGAGCTAGCCAGTTAATTAGTCCTACATTTCAGTGGTGTTTCTCTAATTGTAAGCAGAAAATCTTAGATCTCGTACATGATAAATTCAATACAAATTTATTATGACTCGCCTCTTGACTACAAGTTGAAATTCTTATTGAAATGCTCTACAACTTCAAAGTTGAAATTGAAGTTTTGGGAAGTTAAAACCCAAAAATCCACCATCAGAAGATTTCACAGATAATTAATTAATCTCGATAATAACAATATCTACAAGCTCATAAAATTTAATTGATAATTAATCAATGGAAACTTTTTTTTTTTAAAAAAAAAAAAGAAAAAAAAAGGGAGCTGAATTAAACCCAAATTCCCCCATGAGAAAAAAACCCTAAATCCACAACCACAGAAAAATTTTCAGAGAAAAATAATTAACCAAAATTCATCGTTATGAAAATTGAAAGGAATTTTGTTCGCGTGAAAACAAACATTGTTGGCTCGCGGAGTAGTTTTGTTTCTCAGTTGCTATAGGCTTCGCTTTTGGCCTTTGAATATGGGGCAGGTGAACATGTTAAAAACTTGACCAAACAACTAGGACTAGCGGGAACATAGCTAAGTTCTTCACCAAACAAGTATAGGGCATCAAACAATGAGATTATCAAACACATTTCGAGCCATGGTAACTTCATGAAGACAAAGGCTCTTCAAACTCCTGAAGCCTTTGAAGGAGGAAGGAGCATTTAGCAACCAATTAAATAACTCTAAATGAACCAAATCTTGACAAGAACACAAACATGAAGTCATGTTGTAAGCATACGCTTCCTCGATTTCAAATACCAACTCTTTGATACGAGTTCTTGATAGAAGACGAATCCCTCGATCAAAAGAATTATTGGCTACAAAACCTGGATGAGAAAGCTTGAATGTGTGTACGGAGCCAATCCGAAGTAAGAGTACTTGATCTACAATACTCTCAATGGCAAACACAAGATGTGGAATCATTGCCGAGTTGAACCTCCATTTGCTTGACAAAACACTTGTCTTCATTGCCTCCTTAATAGGCTTAAGTGACAAATTTTGTCCTTTTATATCACTCGGTAAGTTGCTAATTCTATCCAATTCCGTCTTTCATTTCGAACAGGACTTTTTTTTTTTTTTTTTTTTTTTTTTTTTTTTTTTTTGAAGCAAGTACGATATTCATTGAATTGTAGAAATACATACAAATTTGAGGATAGGGTGCTAACAGTGGGCCTCAATAAAAACCTTGCTAAGACTTTCAACCCGATCGAAGGAAAAAAAGTGGCCCGCACCAATTTAACTATAAAGACTATACGCCAATAATATATCAGAAATAATATCAGGGGGTTCTTCAAACCAAGAAATTGGATGGTTAAGCGTTAGATTCAACTGTACAAGCTGATGTGCCACTCTGTTCGTCTTTCTTGGTCCAAAGGAAATCTTCCATTGCTTGAACTCTTGCATAATTTGCTGTGTATCAGCAAACAGGTGACCAAAATGACCATGTAAAGCTGTTCCCGCATTCTAAATAGCAGCAACCACCATAAGAGCATCGCCTTCCACCTGCACTTGTTCCTCACGCCAATGCTGAGCAAACATAGTTGCTGCCCGTGCAGCAGCAGCCTCTGCATGCATCGTTGAGCTGGTACTAGTCTCCCGCAACACCATTGCAGCCATGAAACATCTTGTTGCGTTTCAAACGATAATCCCTATACCCCCATATGAACCAGTCTTATCCCAAGCCGCATCAAAGTTACACTTTATCCAACCAAATTCCGAATGTTTCCATTTCTAAACACGAACCGTTGGTGAGTATGGTTGACCCTCATTCCATTTCTTGAATTCCGTCAGCCACGTTTGGGCTTTAAGTTGCACATCCAATGGTGATGCATCCAAACCTTTCCAAATAAACTCGTTACGTACCTTCCAAACATTCCACACCAACACAAAAAGTAACTCAAAACTGTCCTTAGTGACTGTTTTTGCCATATTGATCAACCATCCACCAAAGCCCTCCCCTATCCTCTGAAACATACGAATTCCCATAGGACTGCCAAACCAAATTGCAGCTGATCGTGGGCACTGTAATAGAGCGTGTTCAACTGTCTCTGACTCCTTATCACAGAGCCCACATATATCCTCCGTAAGAACCCGTCTATTCTTTAAATTCACTTTTGTTGGCAAAGCATTCATATACCTACGCCAAACACAAATTTTGACTTTCCCCGGTACCTTTGCACGCCATAGAGCTTTCCAAAGAAATTTTGTCTCCTCATTTAGTGCAGATCCAATTGGTTCATCCCCACCAAGACCATGACATGTTCGTGCCACAAAGTAATCACTCTTAGTCGTAAATACACCCTTAGACTCTTTAGTCCAAATAATAGAATCTGCTGGATTAAATAAACTCAATGGGATACTCAAAATCAAACTTGATTCCTCCTCCATAAACCAATTACGAATTAAATTTGTATTCCAACGCATCCCTTCATTATCCACCATTAAAAGAACGCACCATAAGGGAAGGGTGCACCCTAGCCGGTCTACCACTAAGTACTTTCTAAAAGGTCCCCCTTGGCAACCAACTATCCCCCCAAATCTTTATACTTAATCCATCTTCAACCTTCCAACGAGCACCCCTCTGAATAATGATCCTGGAATCCGCCACACTTTCCCAGCAATAGGATGAATTCAAGGAAATTGAAGCCTGCAGAAAATCTATTTTGGGATAATACTGGGCTTTAAAGATACGAGCAACTAGAGAGTGATGATATTGAATCTATCTCCACCCTTACTTGGCCATCAACGCCATGTTCAAAGCATATAAATCTTTGAACCCCAGGCCACCCTTACTCTTTGGTTTACACAATTTTTGCCACTTCACCCAATGAATGCGATGCTTACCTGCTTTCCTGCCCCACCAAAACTGAGCTACCATTTTGTTCAAATCCTCACAAAAAGACTTAGGTAGTAAAAACGTCTGCATTGTATACAATGGTATTGCTTGAGCTATTGTTTTTACGAGTATTTCTTTACCCGCATTACTCAACAAAGAGCCCGGCCAACCATTTAGCTTCTTCCAAAGACGGTCTTTAATATATGCAAAGGTCTCCTTCTTCGACTGACCCACAAAAACCGGTAAACCAAGACAACAGTCATGATAATCCACCCTTTCCATTCCTAGGCAATCGGCCAGTAACTGCGCATCCATAACCGTAAGGTTTCTACTAAAAGCCACACTACTTTTGGCAAGATTCACCGCCTATCCGGACGCCCATTCATAAGTTCATAACAACTCCTTCACCTGTATGCATTCTTAGAGAGAACTCCTAGCAAAGATAAAACTATCATCCGTAAAGAGGAGATGATTAACACTTGGGGCCCCATTACAAACCATTACACCTTGAATTTGACCTTGTGCTTCCCATGAGTCAAATAAAGTTGACAGACACTCGGCACATAACACAAATAAAAATGGAGACAATGGATCACCTTGACGAATACCCTGTTTAGGATGAAGCTCTCCATTTAGCTTGAAAAAATAGGATACAGTAGTAACACACATCATTATCCAGTGAATCCATTACTCCGCAAACCCTAACCTCCTCATCATTTGCTCCAAAAAACTCCATTCTATATGATCATATGCTTTACTAATATCCAATTTCAAAGCCATCGCCCCATTCCACCCATTGTTCTTTCTATGCATATAATGAGCAATCTCTGAAGCTACCAAACAATTATCAGAGATCAAACGGCCTAGAATAAAAGCACTCTGAGAAGACGACACAATATCCGGCAATATAACTATCAACCTCGCAGTGAGAACCTTGGAACAAATCTTATAGATCACATTACAAAGACTAATCGGTCGAAGCTGGGTCATTGAAGTAGGATCCATTTTCTTCGGAATCAACGTAACATGCGTATAATTAATTTTCCGAAGCATATGCCCTGATGAGAGAAGATACCTAACCCCTTCACAAATATCTTGGCCGACAATCTCCCAATGCTTTTGATAGAACCCAGGTGACATATCATCAGGTCCTGGGGCCTTAGTTGGATGCATTTGAAAAAATGCCGACTTAATTTCCTCGTTTGAAACCTGCCGAAGAAGTTCTTGGTTCATCTCTGCCGAAACCTTGGGATTGACAACCTTCAGAATTTCCATCGCGTCCACTTCACCTTGAGAGTTGAATAATTTTGTAAAATACTCAACAATAACATTCTCCGTACCAAGCTTATCTTCATGCCATATGCCAGCTTCGTCAAACAAACAATGTAACCCGTTTCTCCGTTGTCTCCGATTTGCCTTCTGATGGAAATACTTAGTATTTTGATCACCAAGTTGTAACCAATTTTCCTTGGACCGTTGATGCCAAAAAGCTTCTTCTTGCGCCAAAAGAGAGTGCAACCTGGTATAGAGCTCATGGTGTTGGGCTATGGTTGTCTCAGTGAATGGCTGACCAAATAAAGAATTCAATTTATTCTCCGTTTCAGATATTTCTCACGGAATGGGACGTTTCGTGGCTTGAGCCCAGATAGCCAACTGAATACGTGTTGCTTTTATTTCGAACAGGACTTTAATGGTTTTCTTTGTTTCTAAGATATTCAAGTAGTAAAGAGATGTCCATAATCTAATATAATGGCCATGGCAGGTGGAGTCAAGATCATTTAAACTGTGATCCCGTATGTTTGAGTGTGTAGATAGAATATATATATATAACTGAACCAAACCTTCTATATTACTTTTAATATTTCTCGCATTTTGTTAAGTTTTACTAATTATTTTCATATGAGACAGATGCTTGGGGAAAAATGGTGGAGGAAGACCTAGGAAGACTTGGACAAAGACTTTAAAGACATGGAGTACTTAGAGCTAACAGTAGACTTGGTCCAAAACTGAGCGCACTATTGTTTTGGGATTCATAACAATTAGTGGGATATAAGGCTTTGTTGTTTTTGTTGTTGTTGTTATTGTCAGATGATATCTGTCTATGGTACAAAAAAGACAAAGATTGTTAGTATTAGAGGCCAGAGTGTCATAAAATATTGTGTTTTAGAGGTCAGAGGCTACAAACCATCAATGTACATGTGATCTTCGTCTTGCAAGCACGACAATAAACCATTGTAAATAACAAGCACTGGATCAATTTTTGTATACGTTTTGTGCCAAAGAGGAGAGAAGACATTACATTGTTTACCAGAAAGATAAAATAGGAAGCAAACAGCAGACATTACATTTATTTGTGCAAGCGAATGAAGTAATTAGCTTCAATAGTATATCGTGGATGAATTATGGGTCCATGTAGATTATCTCTGCAAAAGCTGAGCCACGCCTAAACTGGAGCAACTTTTTCACTAGTTCACCATTCATAGAAGCAGGTTTAACAGTCATCCTCTTAAGCACAGGTGCATTTGAAAGCAGAAATCTGATAAAATCTAGTTCTGTTTCGACACCGGAAACTCCGATTATTGTCACAATTTGTAGTTGGTTCAACAGGCAATTCTCGTTGTCATCTAACAAATACTTTGCTTCTTCCACAAGTACAGCCTGATCCTCCTCTGCCTACACAATGCTAATAGAATTAAAATCTTAAACCTTAAGGCTAAACAGCTCTCCAAACTATAAAGCTTTAGCGTAGAGTTGGTTTTCAAGGGTAGAAAATGAATCATCAAAAGAATTAAACTCACCGAAATGCTTAGTACTTTTAGAGAAGGAGAATTTCTTATAAGGAAAAGAGCCGTTAACAGCTCCTTCAGATGCTTAAAGCGTATACTGAGAGAGAGATAATTCAGAGATAATAATGGTTCAGGAAGCTTCTCCGGCAAATCACCAAAAGCTAAATACTGGAGAAGAAAAGATGCAGAAGGAAGCTGGATCAGTGAATTAATACGCTCAAATTCACAAGGACATGTAAAGGATATTAAACAAAATTACGAAAACACAAAAACCATTACCTGTAAAAAGAAACTCTTAATCTTTAGCCGTCGAATATGTGGCAGGTGAACAAAAAACTTTACCAAATTGCTACAATTGCCAGGAACCAGCCTCTGGTCATAGCTACCATCCAAGGCAATGGAAACTTCAACAAGATTTAAAGTATTCTCAAGGGAAACATTCTCGAAATCACCATTAACCTTAAGATATTGGAGATTTGGTGCATCAATCTTGAGACGTGTTAAACCATCAATGTACACTACAGTCAACTCCTCAAGCAGAGGACTGCAAACAATCATTTTATCAAACACATCTGAGGCCAGAGTAATCCACCGAATATCAAGGCTCCTCAAACTCTTGAAGCCTTTGAATGTGGAAGGAGGTTTTAGCAAACAGTTGTATAACTCCAAATGAACTAAATCTTGACAAGAAAACAAACATGAAGGCGCCTTGTAGGGATCCCCTTGCCAAATGTCGAGTATAAACTCTTCGATAGCATTTCTCGAGAGATGAAGAATCCATCGATCAATATCACTAGTGGCAAGACGATCTCGATGGGAAAGCTTGAATGTGTTTATGGGTCCAATGTGAAGTAGGAGTACTTGATTGACAATATTCTCAAAAGTCGTAAGGTTTTTATTTGAAAAACACCGATTATCAAACACAAGATGTGGAAGCATAGCCGTCTTGTACCTCCAGTTACTTGATAAAACACTTGTACTTACTGCCTCCTTAATCGACAAACGGGACAAAATATTTTCTACAACATCGCTTGGTAAGTTGCTTATTCTATCCAACGCCATCTTTCTTTCCGAACGGAACTTCGCGGTTCTTTTTGTATCTAAGATATTCAAAGAAAAAATTAAATCGTTTAGACCATGTGAGAGAGAGAGAGTGTAGAGAGAGTTGTATATAGTGACAAAACGAGTTCAGATTTCCACTCACAGGAAACGATTTAATGGAAGTAATCAGAAAATGTCTCACCTGCATCAATATCAATGGGACGGAGTTTGTCTAATGCAAATTGCATACGTACAAAAACTAAAGCAAAACAACTTACCTTTGTCCAGAAACTAACTGGAGATATACAGTGAACTAACTGCTTAAGCTTCCTTTCACAAGATCGCTGCAAATGGAAATCGATCTGCATAAAGTTGTAAAACAAAGTTTATATGTGTGGAATAAGAATCGATTGGAGTCTTGAATTTTGGTCAAGTTAGGAATTAACAATTAGAGGTCAAGGTAGGAATAACCACTTGTGAGAGGAACCGATCGATTGGGGTCTTGAATTTGATTCCCTTTCACATTGTTATTCTTAGCTTGATAGTTAAGAATTGACAATTAAATGTGACTTCTCTTTCACATTCGATTCCCACCTTTTGTTACTGTATACGATTCTCTCTGCATGTTTTCTCCCCTGCCCAACTGCACTCCGCTTCACATCCTGACCATCTAAACATAAATTAATGATTAAAAATGTATCACATCATAAACGGGGCAAATGGTTTTTTAACCCACTTCTAAGGCTGGAAAAAATTCCCAAAAATTCTGAATTAAATCGAAAAAAATCGATCCCAAACCAAAAAAGTCCCAAACTGAAATTCCCATAATTTTTGGGACGTCAAACCGAACCAATCCCCAACTATTTGGTATTGCATTTGGTATTACCTATTCAATGGTTTAGGAATCCCAAACCACCGAACTGAATATATATATACACACACACATAGATATATATATATATATATATATATATATATATATATATATATATATATATAGGATTAAGGTAGCCCTTAGATTTTATAACATCTAAGGGTTCTTATTTATTCATTAAATGACTTTGATACTTATGTGGATTTTAACTAATATTAATGATATTTGAAAGAAAAAAAAAACTAATATTACTGATAAAAATAAAACATAAAATCTGGAAACTTAAAAAGGAAAAACCCTAGCTAGCTGTAGTCGTGAAAACAAACTAACAGACTTTGAGCCATAACAACACAAAAACATGAAATCTCTTCGAGATCTACAATGCCTTGGATGAAAGCTAATTAACAAGCCATTGAAAAGCTTTCTTGTCGATCAAGGACATGCTTAAGAATTTAATGTGAATTAATTTAAGGTTTAAAAACCTCATCCTTTTCTATGAAAATTCGATTTTATTTCGGATATCAAGATTCTGTTTCTGGCATTATAGGGGCATCTTCACTGATTGATAAAAATGGACTTCTTTAATAATGGGGCAAGAGTTCTCTAAATCTATCTTTTAATATCTTCTTTTTCTTCAGCCACTATTGTGGATGCAAATTTCCGCCATCTTCAGTCTTGACGAAAATGCACTTGCAAAACAATCAACACATTAGATCAAAGACCTAAGCCTCATGTGCCCACAAGGTTGGGGGGGGGAGGGGGTTAGGTCAACGGATCTCTGATGCCTAAGTTAGTTTCTCTGAGAGAGTAAAGTGTTTAAGGTTATGGTTGCAAAAGCCCTTTCCAATTTGGTAGAATGTGGGGTATTTATAGGGTTAGGGCCAGCCATATAGGGTTTAATGGAGAAATATTCTCTAAATATTCTCAAGATATTTAATAGGAGATAATAGGGTAATAATCCTTAATTGAATTAAATTAGGATTACTTAATTGATTGGAGTCAATCTTCAATTAGCAATGTATTAAAGATATGATTTGGATAATTAATCCTTATCTTTCATTTCTTGCCAAGGGTAGGTGAGCTGTGGGCAATTGTGTTCAGCTGCTGAATCTTTCAGGGATGTGAGCTGTTCGTGGGTGCATCTGAGAAGCCTGCCCATTTATTGAGGGCAATCTTGTCCTTCTTGAATAAAAGTCCATATGTCACCTCTAGAATTTTTGGGATTATTTCAGGCTCCACAATGCCCTCACACCTATTGTGCTGCTCGCATGGAAATGGCAATAGGTGTAGAAATCCCAAGCTGCTTGGGTTTGTAGAGTTGTTACCCAATTTGAACTTGATATTCTTCCTTGATTTGGAGATAGACTTCTTCTAGGAAAAGGAAAATAATTGCCCCCAATACCTATTTAATTTTGCCTTAAGCAGGGGATATTTTTTTCTTCCCCCTCCGCTAACATTCTTATTTTCTTGCCCTTGCAAAGAATCGTTTCTCGTTGTTGTTCTTCTTTTCCGTGCCACACCAAGGTAAGAAAACTTGATTTTTTTTGTTCTTCTTGAATTTTTGGGAGCCTTGGGGCTTGAAAAATTGGCTTGGTGGGTGCCAATGATGCATGAATGGCGTGGCGGGGAGGCCACGAGCTGCAGGTGGTGCGGCAAAGGTATCGGCTGGTGTGGGGAGACCGGCTTGGGCTGGGTCTCCATGGCTGCTGTGCTGGTACCTGGGTAGTGGGAAAAGAAGGAGAGGGACTAGCCCTTCTATGCTCGGGACCAGCCCTTCTATGAGCAGGACTTGGGCCGTGAGGCCTGGGTTTTCTTCTTGGGGCGCCTTGTGTGTGGAGGAAAGGAGAGGAAGGAGGCGCGGGCCTCCCTTCCCATTAGGCCTCATTCGTGCTGCTTTTCTTGGGCGTATATATATATATATATGCGTACATCCCTCTTTTTTTTTTTTTTTTTTTTTTTTTTTCCCCGAACTACCTTTTAAATATATATTTTTTCTTCGTGCTTTTTGCAGAGACTCTGAGATGTCTTCCTCCGACCTCAAAAGTGAAAAATATCCTCCACCTTTGTATTGTCAAGGTGGTTCTTCCGGCAAGGTGGGTTACTTCAAGGCTGCGTATGTCAAGATTAATTTCGATGAGCTGTTTTGGGATTTTCTTGAGGCGTATAACCATGCGATTTCGTCTGGGGTTTGCGTCAAGTGAATGAAGGATGATAGCGGCCATGAACTATGTGAAGAAGGTGCCTCTGCCAGGAAGAGAGCTATCAAATTCCATCCATATTACTTTGTGTTGGGATTTACTTTTCCCATGCCGCGTCTTTTCCAGGAGGTGATTTGCTCCATGAAATGCGCGCCTGCTCAGTGCTCCCCAAATGCAGTTCGTGCGATGTTGAGATTCCTAAACTTGAGCATGTTTTTTGAGCTTAGATTGACCATAAATGAGTTTTGGTACTTTTTTAAGATCGGCCACAAGGAGGGCGTGGGGTAGTTGAGATCTCGCTATAGGTTGTTCGATGCGTCTAGCAAAGATGACCATGAGTGGGCAAGAGATACCTTAGAGGTGAATGGAAAGTGGGAGTCTGACTCTTCTCCTGAGCTGCGTGTCCCGACTGTCTTTATTAGTGGTAAGTGAATTGCTTCATTCATGTCCTGCTTGAATTTTCGTTGAGGTACTCCATCAGTTCAATTTATTGATCATATTTCTTACTTTGTGTAGATTTAGAGTTTGGCTCAACTCCAAGGACTTCGGCGGATATGAAGAAAGTGCACGTTGCCTTGGGCATTCTAGTTGAGTATCGTGAGTGGCGCTGGCTGCTCAACCCTCTTCGCCAGGAGAAAGGTGGCCTGCCCCTAAGGGAAGAGATAAATCAGATAAAGGACGAGGCGTTGGCTTCCCCGATCATTGTTGTAGAGCTTGCTGCCAATGGTGGTGGAAATAAGAGGTCTTCTTCACCTGTTTGTGAGCATTCGGTTGAGAAAAAGCTAATGAATTCTTCTGCTGCTCGTGAGAGCTCGTCTGCTGCCGAAAAGCTTGTCATTGATCTAATTTCCCCTAAGGGGGTGAAGACGATTGTTGAGCCTGAGCCTGTGAAACCTGTTGCTCCAAAGGTGACCACATCCATTGCTGAGAGACTTACCCAACGGAAGAGTTCGGTGATGCTTCTAGTGTCTAGGTTTGTATCGAAGCGTCTGTCGGGAGCTAAGTCTGGCTTTGCTTCTGAGAGGCTCGTCGCTATGAAGAGCGGGAAAGTGGATTATGCTGCTAAGGTGGCGCTTGGGCCTGTTCCTCCTTTTGCCGTGACTGACTCGTCTACTGAGAAGGGGAAATCTGCTCGCACGGGCAGTTGTGAAAGATCCACTGAGTTTGAGGTTGGAGAGTTTCACGAAGTTTGTGCGCTGGTAAAAGCTGACCTGCTTAAGGACGTTGATGCATGTGCCAAGTTTATTAATAGTGTTGGGAAAGTTATCGTCCATTCAAACTTTTTTGCGAAGTGTCATTCCCACGCAATGAGGTTTTCCTTAATTGCTACAATGCATAAGATTTTGATCCTGGTAGCTGAGTCTGTGTATGTTGATAAAGATGCTGTCAAGTGTGCTAATAAGGCTGAAATGGTGTTGGTGGCTCAGCTTCGCTCGGCTACTGAAAAGATCGAGAAGCTCGAATCTGAACTCTCCATTTTGTAGGGATTTAATGTCTCTGCCCCCATTTCTTTGCAATTGGAGATGCTCGTGAGCAGGCCGCCCATTTGAATGCTAGGCTTAATACGACTCAGGCGATGTTGGAAGTTGCAGAGAAGGAAATTAGTCGTGTTTCTCCGGTGGTCGAGGACCTTGAGCATGTCAATTTGGAGCTAAGAACTGCTTGTTTTTCCAAGGACGAAGAACTTATCTTCATGCATGTTGAAGTGTCTTATCTCAATGAGATTGCCAGTAAGCTTGAGCCCAAGGAAGTGGATCTGCAAGGTGCTTTGTCTACTAGCATGAACCTGAAGAATAAGCTGGATGAGCTATAAGGTGCTCATACTGGGCTTGTTGAGGAGAATGTGCAGCTAAAGAATGAGAAAGTTGGTCATAAAATGGTGCTTGCTTCTTGTCAGGCCCATTTAGACAAGTTGGTTATATAGACCATCTTCAGGTAGGCCGTCGGATTATAAGTTTTCCAAGAAGGACTTCGAGACTTTCTCCATTTTTCCAGTTGATCTGCTTGATTTCTAGTTTGATGATGCCTTTGGTGGAGCAGCTAAAGGTCAGGCAGTCCAGGCAGGGGCGATTGAGGATGAGCTGATGGAAGCTTTAGCTGCTAGGAATGGCATGGTTGCCGAAGGCGTGGCAGTCGAGGAACCAGTAGTTGCATAGGCTGCCAATGAGTAGTCTTTTTGCTTAGACTTAAGAGTTTTCTTATTTCCTTTTTTTAATTTTTTAATTTTTTTAATTTTAATTTTTTTTCTGTTTTGCTTGGACTTTGTTGGCCTTCGAGCTGATTTATCAATTTGTTAAAAATTTAATAAACATCTTTCCTTGTTTTTGCTTTATGTCCTATTTCACCATGTCATTTGCAAAACTTTACCATAGGACTTGTGGCTGGGTGAACATACGTCAATGAAGCAGTTCATCCCACGCCGTCACTTAGGTTTTAGTTTCGGCTTCGGGGCTTCTAGAGCCTTGCCTGCTTGAGGCATCTTGCAAAACTTTGTCGTAGGATGGGCAGTCAAGTGGGCTCTCCGATGGAGCAGTTGACTTGCGTGGTCACTTTAGGCTTCAGTTTTGGTTTTGGGGTTTCTAGAGCTTTACCTGTAAAAAGAAGAAATGCGGGATTTCTAACTTATAGAGCCGGCAGCCGAACTCGTTGTCTCCATAGAAGGTAGGTGAGTTCGCGTAGCTACTATAGCTATGAATCTCAGATTTAGGTAGCTTCGTGAGCTTTAGCCCTCTCGAGGCATGTTGAGAGATTTTGAGTTATAGAGCCTTTGGTCAAACTCGTGCTTCTCGTTGGAAACAAATGAGGTCTGTGTAGCTGTTATAGTCGTGACACTTGACTTTAGTGGCTTCTTGAGCTTCTAGCCCTCCCGGGGCATGTTGTGAGATTTTTTTTACTTATAGAGCCGTCGGCCGGACTCGTGCCTCTCGTAGGAAATAGAGGAGGTCCGTGTAGCTGCTATAGTTGTGACACCCAACTTTGTGGTTTCATGAGCTTTGGCCCTTCCAGGGCATGTTGCTAGATTTTTGACTTATAAAGTCGTCGGCTGGACTCATGCCTCTCATAAGAAGCAGATGAGGTCTGCGTAGCTACTATAGTCATGACACTTGACTTTGTGGCTTCTTGAGCCTTGGCTTTTTGACTTATAGAGCCATCGGCTGGACTCGTGCTTCTCTTTGGAATCAGATGAGGTCCGCGTAGCTACTATAATCGTGACACTAGACTTTGTGGCTTATTGGGCCTTGGCCCTCTTGGGGTGCGATGTGAGATTTTTAACTTATAGAGCCGTCGGTCGGACTCGTGCATCTTTTTGGAAGCAAATGAGGTCCGTGTAGCTGCTATAATTGTGACACTCAACTTTGTGGCTCCTTGAGCCTTGGCCCTCTTAGGGCACAATGTGAGATTTTTAACTTCGTAGGCCTGACTCATGCTTCTCTTTGGAAGCAGAGGAGGTCCACGTAGCTGCTATAGTTGTGACACTCAACTTTGTGGCTTTTTGAGCCTTGGTCATCTCGGGGCATGTTGCGAGATTTTTGACTTATAGAGCCGTCGGGCGGACTCGTGCTTTTCTTTGGATGTAGAGGAGGTCCACGTAGCTACTATAGTCGTGACCTCGACTTTGTCCCAACAAAACTTAAACCATAGACTGTCTGCCGGAAATGCTGCTCGCAAGTAAGCAGGCAAGTCAGCGTAGTCATAACAAGTGTAGGTCTTGGCTTACGGGCTTCCTTGGGCTTGTAGCCGTAGGGTCATCGTCCGAGCATCTTACTTACAGAAGCAGATGTCCCGCGTGACCACTTTAGGCGTCATCCCTAGCTTTCGGAGGCATTTTTTTGGCGTGAGGTGTAAGCGAAGTCGACTTTTAAAGGTGGCAGCGGCGGCTTGAACCATGGCTTATCCTTGAGGTCTTGAAAGATCTAGCTGACTGGGACTGAGAACCTGGTGTATGTCTTAGGTGCTGTGCCCCCCTTAGCTGGGGTATGGTCCTTGCATTTGTCATCGAGCAGTTTGTTGCTCACATTCTTTTGAGTCGATTCCGCGTCTTTGTGCGGCTGCTCAAGCGGTTTTATGAGCGCTTTTCTTCATCTCAGAAGGAGTGCTTTTCCGCCAAATCATAAGAGTTTGCCAGAGATAGGTTCTCACCCATAATCAATTCTCCGAAAAGTGGGTGATCTGCTGGGAGTCATTTTTGGAAAGCTGAACATAGGATGCTATCATCTCATCAGATGATCTTTGCCTTTTCTGCCTTGAATCTCTTGATATAGGTGCTGAGTAACTTCTTCGGATCATTTTTCATGCTGAAAAGGTGGTCATACCTCTTCTTAATCGAGCGGTAAGACGAATATTCCTTAGTGAAAACCAAGGAAAGTTCATCGAAGTTCCAGATTGAACGTGGTAGCAGGGTGTGGAACTAATCTTGTACCACGCCTTTTAGTGTCCTGGCAAAGATCTTGCACATAAGAGCGTCATTATTGGCGTAGAGGGTCATGACACTTCGGTAGTGCATTAAGTGTTTGTTCGGATTAAACTTCCACGGTGGCTCAGTCCACTCATCTCATCTGTAAAAGGTGACCTACTAAAAGTTGACCATGTCTCTACGGAGGGTATCGTCGGTAGTGTTAATGCATTGGAATCCGTGCAGCTACTCTGCTACGAGCTTTTGTACTTCTTCCTGGATTTGTGTTTGGTGGGGGGCAGTGGAGTCTCTAACTACCCCCGGTGCTGACCTATTGGTCCATGTTACTTTTCGGCATGTTTTGTTTGTCTGTATCATGGTCACGGTGCACGTGGTTCTAACTGTGTTGCTCGCCGTCGCCGTGGCGCCTAGCGGGGGTTGCCAATGGAACTTGAGTTGGACTGGTCACGTGCTCTTTTCTGTGCGTCATGTGGCTGCCTACTCCGTTACCTTATAGAAAAATCTCCTTGTAGGCCTAGCCTCTTATGGACACTTCTCCCGGAAGATCTTGAGTGCTCATCGAAGTGTTGACCCAACCTTGAATGCATACTGACTCGTGAGCTAAGTCGAGAATAAACACTTATCTGTGCATCTAGGTGGGAGAAGACGTTTCCCTGAGGGCCCAAACGAAAGTGTGCACTACCTCAATGCTCGGTTCATGGTGGGCTGAATGGCTCTTTGCTGGGACGTTGTTGGAATGAGTCATGTTCTTCCACCCTTGTCCTGCTTCGGGACACTTCATCTGGGGCATGCTGCATCTCGATACGCTTGATGAGTTGGTTCACCAAAGTGGTATGCTGCACGAGGACGTTTGTTAAATTGGCGAACTGCTAAGGCAGGTAGTGCTCGACATTTAGATTATAAGAGTCCGGATAATAGGTGTCTATGCATAGTGAAAGTATAGTGAACTGCAGGTACAAAGCTTGAGCCCAGAGCGAGTAATCTTGCAGAAAAGTGGGGTGTAAGTAACCCTGAGTCGATTGTAGGACATGTGGTCAGAATCTAGACCGCTGGAGGTGGCCTCAGAATGGGTTGGGTTATAGGTCGAGTCATCAGAATGGGCTGCGGGGTGCGTTGGACCGGTGTTTGCTGGCCTTGGATCTGCATGGTCGTAAGCCTTTCTGGCTGTTGGGCTGCCACATCTTGGCCTGCTGGCTGAGTGGCTTAAGATTAGGCTCGTTGAGTTGCTTGGATAGCAGCAGTTTCTGAATTCTGGGCTCGGATTCGGGCCTGCGGTGCAACGAGGCCTACTGCTACATTGGGCTAGGCCTCCTACCCAGGGCTGCCAAGTTTGGGGCCTCCTGCCTAGGGGCTTCAAAGTGGACCTAGGCCTTCTGCCTAGGGTTTGGTGAGAGTGGTACCGTGACTTGGTCACGGCAAAGGTGGTGCTCCGTGGCGATAGGGCTCCTCCTGGCATCGTATTGAGCCCTGAGGATCTTCGTGGTGGGGCTATGTCCTCATCTCCACTCTCCGGTCCAAATCTTTCCACGTATGGGGTTTTATTCGTCATAGTTTCTAAATTTCCTACCATTGTATCCTTTCTTCAGGGATTGATCAAGAAACTTTTCTAGGAAAAATTAATTGATACGACGTGTGAGAAATTCAACATAATAGAAAAATAAAAAAACTATTGTGAGAAGCTTCTTCAAGTATTTTGAATCAGCACTCAATGAAAGAACCAATTTTGGATGCAAATTTTCGCAGTCTTCAATCTCGACGAAAATGCACCTGCAAAACAATCAAAACCTTTGATCAAAGACCAAAGCCAAGCCTCACGCGGCCACGAGGTGGGGGGGGGGGGGGGGTTAGGTCAATGGATCTTCGATGCCTAAGTTAGTGTTTAAGGCTTTTTAGGGTTGCAAAAGCCCTTTCCAATTTGGTAGAAAGTGGGGTATTTATAGGGCTAGGGCTGGCAATATAGGGTTTAATGGAGAAATATTCTCTAAATATTCCCAAAATATTTAATAGGAGATAATATCTTGAGATAATAGGGTAATAATCCTTAATTGAATTAAATTATGATTACTTACTTGATTGGAGTCAATCTTCAATTAGGAATGTATTAAAGATGAGTTTTGGATAATTAATCCTTATCTTTAATTCCTTGCCAAGGGCAGGTGAGCTGTGGACAGTTGTGTTCAGCTGTTGAATCTTTCAGGGATGTGAGCTACGAGTGGGTGCATCTGAGAAGCCTGCCCATTTATTGAGGGCAATCTTGTCCTTGAATAAAAGTCCACGTGTTACCTCTAGAATTTTTGGGATTATTTTAGGCTCCACAACTATGTATTGCTTGCTTCCCATGACTTGCAATTGCAGACAACCCATGAAAATACACTATTGATATTGAGGATGATTCAAGGGAGGAGAGAGAAGGAAGAAGATGGTGAAATGGTCGATTAGGTTGTAGGGAATGATCAAGATTGATATATCCACCATGGATGATTTAGTCTTGTAATCTTAGTTAACAGTGGCCTAGGGGGTTAGATGAAGATGGAAACTAGGAAGTTTACATTTCCCTAACCTAGTATTGTTCCTTAAAATGTTTTAACTGACTAAAGTCTTTTTATTTCCATGTCATTGCCACATCATTTAGTAGTTTATCTTGAGTGATATTTGTGGATGCCAATTTTCTCTTTTTTCTCCTTTGACGAAAATGCACCTGTAAAACAATCAACACATAAGATCAAGGCCAAGAGCCTCACGTGCCCATGATGAAGGGGGGCGCTTTAGCCAAAGAATCTCCGATGCCAAAGTTAGAATTTGAAAGAAAGTGTTTAGAGAATTTTTGGGAAAGAATTGGACTTAGGTTTTGGAGAAAATGAGTGACTATATGTAAGGGTGTGGCCAGCCCTATTAGGAGAATTGGGACGGACCATATTTGGTTGATTTGTGGGATTGATTGCAAGATATTATGTAAAATAATATCTTGCAATTAGTTTGGCAATTAATCAATTGATTTTGACAATTAATCCTCATTTAAAAAGGATGATTGGAAGTTACCTTGTGGGTGAGGATTTGATGAGGAGTGATAAAAGAGTTTAAAGAATACCATTTTGATCACATTTGACCTCAATTGAGTCATTATTTTCCGTTGCATACGCGTGGAAATTCCGGTGTACCTCGAACGTAATTTTATCTTTTTTACCCAAAAGTCCACTTGTCGCCTCCGTGATTTTTTTGATTATTTTTTACTCCACAATATTAGTTTTAACCTTCATTCGGGAACATTAGATGTAAAGAGATCCAAGAGCTAATATAGAGTGTAAAGATATTTGTCAAAATATTTGTCTCTTGTTCCTATCCCTATATATATATAAATATAATTTTCCTTCTGTACAGAAAACATCGTTGATCTTCGTAGGATTATTAACAACAAGATTGTACAAATCTGATAAGCAGGATATACGGGGAGCTTACAATTTTGGGATGATTGCAAATGTTTTGGAGATACAAAAATGTCCTTACATTTTGGGATGAAGCATTTTCTCTCCCACTGTGAGAGTCTTTCTTTCCACCCTCCGTGAGAGCCCTTTTAGCCTGTGTGCTGAGTCTTCTTCAAACTTTATCTCCTCCGCTGGTTCTTGCCAAGGCCTAGGTCGGTGGCTCTCGGATTTAGTTTTTTTCTGCAATCTTTTCGCTGATAGTCACCAGTCTATGCTTTAATTTTCCAAATCCTATGCCATCAATTCCAATTTCTTTTCACCATCTTTCCCATCCTCCACCTCCTTGGCTTTCCTCAAACCCATTTGATTTCGGATTTGTAGCTACTTACCTTAAACGCGTTTCGCGATTATCTCAGGATGTGAGTAGAGCTCCGATGCAGATGATCACACCACCACCTCTGACGGACCGGGAATTACGTTTTGCTCCGGCTCGGGTGTTTACACCACCACATCCCATGGTTTTATCTTCAACGGCTTTGTTGCTTTCGGTGACTCTGTTGATGATGAGTTCTCTCATCAACTTCCTTTAGCTTGCTACAGATCCGTCATCTGTGGTGCTTTGTGAAGGTTGTTGGAGTCGTCTTTCCATCAGCAGCGGTCGCAAGGAATCTAGGGTTCTCTGTTTCTTTTGCTGTTTTTGGGCTCAAACTTTTGGTTTGGGCTTTGTTTTGGGCATCCATATTTTCTTTTGGGCTTTTCTTGTAATTGGACCTCAACCATTGTAAATTTTAGTGTGTTTCGGTAATAAATCTACCTCTTTTACCAAAAAAAAAAAAAAAAAAAAAAACACTATAAGATCAATTTGCCAAAGGGCTTCGAATGGTTAAGTCAGAAGTGTTTAAGATAAGCTGAATATAGTAGTAGAGAGTTGAGAGTTAAAGTTTTCCATTACAAGAGTATTCTGCAATTCGTGTCAAAATGAAGCTTCATCTTTTGTTGTCAATATGTATAAAGTGTGTTTCGCGAAAGTCGGACCGGACTTTGGGGGACGGTTGTCACTCGTTTGGTTCCATTGACCCTAATTACTTAAATATGTCAACATTCACAATAAAGAAATTCTTGAAGTAGGATACTCTTGAGTGTTTAAATTGGATTGTTGTTAGCGACTTTGCTCAAAAAAAAAAAAATTCCACCGCAGTTAGTGTTAGCTATATGCTCAAATCAGTTTGTGTGCTTGAAGTCCCTTTTTATTTATGCTTTAATTATATGGACAGATCTTAGCTATATACAAAGTTTTTACTGCATTTTGGGAATATCGATCCGTCCCGAAATACCAAAAATATTTTGAGAATCTCGAAATTCAAGAATACCGAACTTTCGGTTCAAGATTGATCTTCAGATTCCTATTCGAAAAATGGTTGGTTTGGGATTCAGGATCCCATTTTTGGTTTAGTATCCCATACCGAACCAACCCTACCCATTTCCCTCCTATGTTGCTGCCCTCCCTTAAGGGACAACTCACACTTATATATTTTACTTGTCTACTTGTCAGCTTGTACAACTGCATGTTTGTTATAACTGTTTTGTAACTAATCTTAGTCTTAGTGAGTTAATTAGGTGTATTTAGTTATAAGCTTTACTTGGCAATGTATATATACTGAGTTGTAATTCCTTATTCATTAAGAAAGAAATATACAAGGCTTCTTTCTTATATGGTATCACCCGCCTCTTTGTTGCACATCACTCCTATCCTTCTTTTTGTGCAATTCGATCTTCGATTTTTTGTGTTGTTGATCTTCGATCTTTTCTTTGATTATTCTCTACAATTCATGGTGTCTTCAAGCTCTTCTCCTACGCATCCTGAAGTTATTGCTTCTAATTTTACGCATGTCACTCCCAATTTCACAACAATGAACCCTAATTCTTCGATCTCTTCGATTTCTTCGATTACAATTTCAAATATTAGTTGTATAGTGCCTACGAAGCTCAACCATGATAATTACCTCATTCGGAAAGCTCTTTTTGCTCCAATTCTTAGGCGATATAAACTCACCGGAATTGCTGATAAATCTGAGATCTGTCCACCACCATATCTTCCTGATCGATTTGGTCAAAACATTGGAATTTGTAATCCTGGTTTTGAAGTTTGGTACGAAAAGGATCAGAATATCCGTATTTGGCTCAACTCTACACTCTCTGAAGACATCAACCCCTTCATAATCGGTGTCACCTCTTCTCGCGAGCTTTGGTTGAATCTTGAGCAACATTTTGGGGGTGTTTCTACAACTCACATCCATCAACTCCGCTCTTGCCTCCATTCTGTAAACAAAGGTGATCTCACCATTTTTTAATACCTACAACGCATCAAAGGCATTTCTGATACTCTAATGGATGTCGGCGCTCTGGTCTCTGATCATGATCTCATTGCTATTACTCTTAGTGGCCTCCTTAATGAGTATGATTCTTTCATTGACTCTATTGTGTTTCAGATTTCTTCTACTTGACTGGACGAACTTCATAGTCTTTTGTTGAACAAGGAAGTTTTTATGAATCGTAAGAAGAAAAGAGTGCCCTCTTCCGCTTCAGAACCATTTAAGGCTTTTGCTGCTCAATCTCAACATCCTTAAAAATACTTGCTTATTGATAGGATTTTGCTGCTCAATCTCTACTTTCTACACCATCTTTCTATCCTTCTCTAAAAGCTTATTGATAGGATTTTTACCACTTACAAAAGTAGGGATAAAAACACTTAAAAATACTTGCAAGAGTACAAGGTTATCGTAGTATAGCAGCTTAAGCAAGGTCATTTTTCCACAGGGGTTGAATGAATAATTTGTATTTAAACTAATTCTTAGCTAATTATTTAGAACAATGTTTTTGAAAATGTTGATTTTTGAATTTAAAATAATAAAAACAAATTTAAATAAAAATAATTAAATAGATCAACAAAGTAAAGAAGCAAAAGAAAACGGTTTTGGAAAACAATTTAAACACTAGGGTTTTGCCGTCACCATTAACAATCCTATGCAATTTTACCAAATACTTATGAATTTCTACATACATGCTTTGAAGGTTAGGTTTTCCTAATGCATATTTTCCTCGTGATGTTCAAGTGAAAACGTATATCTAACATTCAATCCGTCTGTGATATTCAGATCAAATATAAACATGCAAGACTCATTAAGTTTTGTCAAAACCTTTTGAAAAACCATGCAACCCTTAAGAGCATGATGTTCGTCTTAAGTGAACTTACAATTACTAATCACAAGAAGCCCTCCTCAATTTCAGGTGATGTTCCAATAGAAATTGCTTCAAATTACTTATCTAAATACCCTAATGGTCGCGAATCACTAAGACAATTAAATAGTTTAATCACGGTAATTAATAATTCAAAGCAAGCATGCATCCATGCATAAGCAAATTAATAAAATCACGTATTCCTTCTAAGGCTCATGGCTTCGCCCTAGCAAAAGGACTAGTTACGAATAATCAGAATAAAAACTAAAGAAAATATATTAACTAGAAAAAGGATTGATAACACCTTGTAGGTAAAAAGTCTGAAGTTCTCCAAAATAATGTCTTCGTTCTCTCAATGTTGCATAGAAAACCCTAATGACTAAAAAGCCTTTTTTATACTACTCCAAATTAAAACCCTGATAGAAAAAAGTTTTCTAAAAACTAGAAAATAAAATAATAAAAGGATAACTAGGAATTACATTCCTATTCTGACTAGGAAATCTGCCCATCAAACAGTCCAAAATTCATCATCTTCGAGCCCAAAAGTCGCAAATAAGCTCTGCAGCCCAATCTACCAGCATTGCACACTGGGCATAAATTAATTTGCCACGATCTGATGCTTCGAGATAAAATTATGAAATTTTGATACAATCTTCTTGACAGACTCACAAACCCGCTCCAATTGGAATAACTCAAAAATTCCACCGTTTGATTACTTTTAGCTCAAAACAAGTTTGCATGTACTACATTAAAAATACATAACAAACCATCAGAATCTCACCAAAATAATACCAAAATATACCAAGAATAAGGAATAATATATAGTATAAAATTGACTCATCACTTATGTTGTTCAGTCATCCAACTATAATGCTCCTCCAAAGTATTACAACAACAATGGTTGTAAAGGATCCTTTCTGCGTAACAATCGTGGCAATTTTCATAATAGTTCCAATAATTCTCGTGGTAATTTTCACAATTCGGGCAATGGTTATGGTAACTTTAGAAATAACTCTAGCAATGATTTTGGCAATTTTTATCGCAACTCTAGTGGTTTTAATCGAAACAATCGTGGAAGAATTCCTTGTCAAATATGTCATTCTTATAATCATGAAGCTATTGACTATTATGAACACATGACTCATTCTTTTGCTAGTAAAGTTCCTCCTACAAAATTGGCTGCTATGTATGCTCACACTACTTCCAAGCAATCTCCTCCTACTTGGTTGATGATTTATGGACCCACATCTCATATAACCAATGACATCTTAGCCATTTCTTCCCTAATTCCTTATTATGGTGAAGACAAGGTGGATATTGGTGATGGACAAGGTATGTCTATTCATCATATTGGTACTTCTATGCTTAAAACACTAGATATTGCCTATAGATTGAATAATGTTCTTCATGTTCCCATGATGAAATTCAATCTACTCTTCTGCCTATCAATATCTAAAAGATAATTACAGTTTTTACCCTTGATTCTGATGGTTCTGAAATCAAGGATCATTCTACGGGGAGGATACTTTTTTGAGGGCCAGTTAAACATGGTTTCTATCCTTTTCAAGGTCTTTCCTTAGTATCCTCTACACATTATCCTCTTATCAGTACTAAAGTTTCCTTGCAGCTATGGCACAAGAGGTTTGGCCATCTTTGTGTAGCTATGTTTAGAGAGATTTTACATAAGGATAAGCTTGCTCACAGTGGTGACAAGTTCACTAATGTATTTTGCTCAAATTATGCTATAGGTAAAAATCACAAATTGTCTTTGTCCTCTAGTACTAATACTATCTTTGCTAGTTTAGAGTTGATTCACTCTGATGTTTAGGGACCAACTCCAGTCACTATTGTTGGTGGTTACAAATTTTATGTGTTGTTTGTGGACAAGTTCACTAAGTCTACTTGGTTGTTCCCTCTGAAAGCTAAGTCTGAAGTATTTTTCATTTTTGTAAACTTCAAAGCTTATGTAGAAAACATGATTGGAAAGAAAATAAAGATTTTGAGGTCTGATTCAGGGGGTGAGTTCATAAGTTCTCCATTCAATTCTTTTCTCTTAAGTCTTGGTATATCACATCAATATAGTTGTCCTCACACTCCATCACAAAATGAATGTGTTGAGAGGAAGTGTGAAATTCCGTCCCTGGATTTCACTATTTAATTTTCATATATTGTATTTGCGCAATTTTATTTTTGTTAATTTTAGAGTTTTAGTTAACTAGTTACAAAGTTTGAGTTTTCGTAATAGTCATTTAAAATCCGTACACCTTTCGGGGTTACACTTAATGGTTTTTAATAGAGCTCGATTGTATGAGGACGTAGGCAAATACTATTCTCGAAACGGAGCTACAACAAAGGAATTACGAGCTACGTAAGTCAAGGACAAAAACGTAAATTGGAAGGGGGACCAATCCCCGTTCTGGAAAACTGGACAGCCGACTGGACTGAGACTGGGTCACTCACATGACCCGTTTTTCCGACCCGGTTTCTGCAAGCTGTTCCGACGCCGCTCCGATGTTTTTTTTCTAGCGAATTAAAGCCAGTCACCACCAGGAAACAACTCAGCTCGCCCCAAATATCATTTCCACCGAAACTCAAGCGAGTTTGATCACAGTTTTACTACGAACAGAGTCGTCGTCTTCCTCTCACAGCGACGATCCCGCCGTTCCTGCGCTTTCCGACGTCACCTACCACCATCATCTGACTCACCACGAGCCCAGGAACAAAGCCCAAGCAATGTTCGAGGCGTTGGAGCATCGATGACGTTGAATCGACGATCACCCTTTCTATGGTTTTTCGGCAATCCATGAGCGTTTTCAGCGTTTTCCCACGGAATTGGACCCAGAAGAAATTATAAATCGTACTCTACTCCTCAAGCTTCATTTTGGTATAATTTGAGCTATTTGGCGTTAGGTGAAAATTCCGGCGAGTGGTGGCCGCCAGCCGCCACGTGCGACGCTTCAAACATACCTGGCATCATGAACCAGGATAATTAAGTACAATTATTGGCTGTATTCATATTGAGTTAGCGTTCTGCAATCAACTATTAGCCATAGGCTGCAGAGCGTAATTTCATTTTTTTCCCCTTAATCAATTGTAGTCATAGGTCATAGGCTATAGCCGCAAAGCACAAAGGTTTGACTTGTGACTTAAGATATGACCATCAAGATGTGGAAGAATTACAACAACAACAAAAATGAAACTGGGAAAACAAGATAGATGGGGAGGACGATGGAGTTGAACGCGAGAGGGATATCAGTATAAAGGGAGGATAAGAGAGTAAATAGCCAAACGGGAAAAGAGAGGAGAATTAATGAGATAGGAGAGAGAATAATAAATTTGATTAAAAGGCTTTTAGAATTTTGTTACCAAATATATAATTATTTAAAAAAAGATAATTAATTGGATTAATTATATTGCATCTCAACTGTTAAAGTGTATAAGGAAACTTTAACGAAAATCTCCTGTTACTGTTTATTTTAACGAAAAACCACATTTTTACATTAAAAAGTCAATCCTGGTACTATTTACTTTACCCTTTATTTTGTTCTTGTCGTTAAAACTCAAAGTTTTCAAACATTTTTTTTATTAATTTTCCTTAAATTTGGTGATTTAAGATTTGTGTCAATATGTGTGAAAAAATGTTTACCAAAAATAAAATTGTGTCAAAAATGTGGTGTCACTAATCCATATCCATTGTAAAACCCAAATTATGTGTCAAAATATAGTGTTACTGATCCGTACCACTGCGAAACCGAATTCACTTGTTTTAAAAAGTAGCAACCTTCCAAATCAAGCCAATTTAGGCGCAAACGTGGTCAACTTAGCCATGCCTAATAATATGATGTAATGCCACCATATCTCTGACTCATAATCTTCTAATTGCTATCATTATCGTATACTTTTCTGGTAAATATGCAAATAATAAACTCAAATATCTAATGGTTGATATAAATTTTGTATTTATTTGTGATAATTAATTAAACACTGATAACGCTTCTTGTCTGAAAATAAAAAACATAACTTAAATTCGTTAACCTCTTTCAACATTGAGAAACGATGTGCTTCAAGAGCTAATTCATACTTGATACTTGTTGTTTGTGAATAATCAGCACATTTTGATTCCACTAATGAGGTTTATGGCTTATAAATTAAGGTGCTCTTTTTTACTCCAAAAGAGAATGTTGTGGTAGGTGGGGATAACTGACACACCCCGATCCAGAAAGTTCACTTGGATCCTGAATCGAGCTATGTTGGCCGACACCTGGAAGGTGACGAAGCCATAAAATGTGATAGTGTATAAAAAGTGAATAAATTTGAATCTAAAAGTGTCTAAATACCAGAGTGCGCTACGAGTGGGAGCGAACCCATTTCACACCCGATGTCAGAGCATAAGTAAGGTACAGTAGTGTGGGTAAGAATCATACCCTTAAAAGTAGCCACCAATACTAAGATTAGCTATATATCCTCGTCGATACAAACTCAGCAGTTTAAACCTGAAGGGGTACAAAACAGAAAGTGTGAGTAAGCAGTAAAACCAAGCTTCCGAAAACTATTACCTTTCTAACAGTAATAACCCCTCACTGTAATTCCCTTATCGTTTTCTATAGGACAATACAACATATATACATATATCCAAACCATACTCAGAAATGACCAAAACCATGGTTTGCCATCAACTCCACCATACATTAATAAGTATGCCAAATGAACTTAATCAATACAAAGTGATATATCAGTCAGAGTCATCTAAAATGACATGTACAACTTATCCATATCTCATCAATCATGGCTAGCATATAAGTTGGAGTCGCCTATAGTGACCTGTACGACTTATCCTTATCTCATCAATCATGGCTAGCATATAAGTCAGAGTCACCTATAGTGACCTGTACGACTTATCCATATCTCATCAATCATGGCTAGCATGTAAGTCAGAGTCACCTATAGTGACCTGTACGACTTATCCATATCTCATCAATCATGGCTAGCATATAAGTCGGACATGGCTAGCATATAAGTCGGAGTCACCTATAGTGACCTGTACGACTTATCCATATCTCATCAATCATGACTAGCATATAAGTCGGAGTCACCTATAGTGATCTGTACGACTTATCCATATCTTATCAATCATGGCTAGCCAATAGCTCAATAAGTATACCTGCACACGAGTCGGAACCACCTAAAGTGGTTTGTATGACAGGACTGGGTGTAAATAAATACGCTCAAGTGCTACGATCACGTGAAGACTGTGTGAATAATCGCGGGTCACCTACGAGTCGAAACCACCTAAAGTGGTCTGTACGACAGGATTGTGCACCTACCTTGGATCCAAGGTGAGCGTAAGGTGCGGGAGGTGAACATCACGTGAAGGACTGTGCCCTGGCCATGGGCGGGAGCACTAACACCGGGGTGCAGGTTTATGAGCTCTCAATGCATCTCAATATAACATGTGCAACTCATGGCAACCAGTACGACAATATCGATGTTGCTGCCTAACACATAACTGTAGTCATGCTATAACGCAATCGATTCAACTAATACCATAAACTCACATAAACTTACCTGGGTGTCCTGCGTTCACCTTTGCACTTGAAAGCATTCCCAATAATTATATGCAAGTAATATACATATGGATATACCATGATGCAATCTAATACTCAACCATGTCGTAGCATTTTCAATTATAAACAATACGGTGTGAAATGTACAATCAATAACACCCTACTCTCGAACTACTTATTTTCAGGCATAATTATCCATGACAACCCAATTAACGCTAATTTAACTAACTAATTCACAAAACTAAAACTTGCCTTTACCAATTTCCTTCGCATTACTCAATTTCCCAAGCAAGGCTTTTGTCTCAAATATTTTATGGCTGCATCTAACGTCTCGTTAGACTGCCTATGTACCCTAAACAAGGATCAAGCCATTCGTAGTTCATATAGGTACTTCAAGCATTCACAATAATTATATGAAGATAAATACCTAATTAATTTAAAAGTGTCGATAGAACTCTCAATAATATGTACGATAAAAAGGAAAAGATCCACTCACCTGGAGTCCACGCTATGATTCTCTAGCGCACACATCGAGGCATCCTGAATGATTGGTCCCTGTGACCAATTATCAAATCACATCTCAGAACTTTTATCCGTAGAATACGTAATTCACATAAAGCACAACCTCAACGACATTCTAAAATAGTTTCAGACCTATTGACCACAAGTCAACAGTCGATCAAAGATCGACGGTAGGGTTTACAACCCTGTATAACTTGACCCGGAAGATCCGCATATCAGATTTCCAATCCGCAACTCCCAACAATCCACAATATGTTTCTAGAATAACATATTAAAATTTCATTACGATCCAACGGTCAGATCTCTGCCAATTGCCTAAAACAAGTGGCCGTGAACATTTATTTTATTAACTTACAAATCCAATTCAGGAAGATCCGTAGGTCGGATTCCCGATCCAAAAATTCCTATGATCTCTAAATATTACGTATTATAATGTATCCAATTTTGGTGACGATCCAATGGTCGAATCATCGATTTCCATTTTTATCAGGTAACGTATCGTAACGAATTTAGGTTCCAACGATCAACCTACATCATTCAAATGACAAAACTGAATTCAAAACATTCAATATAGCCTAAAAATAGCATTGGCGGCCCACTGGCCATGCGCCGCCGCGGGTGGCGGTCGGCCGCCCCGACTCGCCGGAAAATCCAACTATTTCCAAAAATTACCAAAATTTACAAAAATAAAGATCTCAGTGAGTAGAGTAAACTTTATACCTGTGGCCAAGGCCAAATTGGCTTGGAAGTACCTTAATTTCACCAAAACCGTGCGGAACCCTAGGTTGCAGGTGTGTTCAATCCGACTCCAAAACAACTCCGTCGTCCAAACCATTGCTTGGGCTTTGTTCTAGGCCTCAAGAGGATGCTATGGGTGGTGGAAATTGAAAGAAATTGCTTCGGGATTGGGTGGTTCGAAGCCAAAGCCGCTGCACCCCTCCTTGCGGATTTCTCTATTTTCAAGGCCAAATCTCTCCAAATTTGAGATGGAATGGATAGAGGGAAGGTTATGGTGGAGTTCTCAAGAGGTTTATGAAAGCAATTCATCGGAAAAATGGGTGAAAATCGTCGAAAAGGGAGGTGTTTGCCGACCGGGTTGAAAACGGGTTGTGGGTCAAGGGAACCCGGCTTCCCCTCCTTCTCCTTCTCCCTCCTTTCCCTCCTATTCTCTCCTCTGGTTGGTTAGTGTCCTCATTTCTCTTCTCTTGATTCGCCAGAACTCTCTCCTCTCATCTTTCCCGATTGGGCAACTCGCCCAATCTTTTTTTTTTTTTTTTTTCTTTCTTTCCTCCATTTCTGATTGGGCTTCACCTTGAATAACCAATTTCTGATTGGGGATTTAATTTAATTAACACTAAACCTTGAATAACCAATTTCGAACGTCCGTAACTATACCGTTATAATCCGGACTCGCAAACGGCTTTCGCCTATACGTTCGTACCAACGAGTACTACGAGGATATGCTAAAAGAATAAGTCCAACATCTCTCAAGTCGATGGTCAACGGAAGTCAAAGTCCTTACCTCTAGGGCAATTTCGTAAATTCACGCTTTTAAAAATAAAATAAAAACGTAAAATTTGGAACGGGTTGTCACAATAACAATATATGACCATCTCTAAAAAATAATGTCAAATTATAGCACTATGCTTAGATGAGGGAAATAAACTTAGAATTTTGATAAAAGTCAAAATTTATAAATTACTATGCACCCATTCCCTTATTTGAATTCATAAGCACATAAATTTAGAATTTCCGCGTGGGAAAAAACTTGGAATTTGTGACCTCCAATTCTCAAGTTTAAATTACATGTAAATATATGTCATTTTTGAATTTCCTGGAGTGAAAGTTTAAAAATAACAAATTATGTTTCAAATTTCATTGTTCTTTTAAGTTAATCAAACAAGAAAATTCACCTATTCTAGAAAATAAAATTATGTCATTTCAATTTCCGTCATTTTAAAATTCCTTAGTAATTTTAAATTTCCTCGTCCAAACAGAGTGTAAGAGTCAAATTATAATTGATGGGTGATGTGACAATCTAAAGTCTTATGTCAAATTTTGTACTTCTCCAACCAAATTCTGAAATGTTATTTTATTATTTAGGCCTAATTGGATTATTAGTCTCTGTGATGACAGGATAGTTGGAAGATAATCTAGTGGTAAAATAAATAAATAAACTAAGATTTAAGCCCATGTGGTGAAGTTTGTTAGGATTTATGCCCAAAAATTGAAAATTCTGTCAACTCTCCATTAATTATTAGCACGTGAGCCACACATATTAGATTAAAACATAACTCGCTGTTAATTGTTAGTATGTGAGGTTTAAATGTGAGGTTAACTTTATCTTGTTAGATTCACGTGTGAGCCTCTTGTGCTAACAATTAGTAAAGAGTTGATGAAATTTTCAATTTTTGGCCTAAATCCAACAGACTTCCCTTGGGCTTAAATACTAATTTTTTTTTTTTTTTTTTTTTTTATCACAGATACTATTTTCCAACTAGCCTATCACCATTAATCCAATTAAGCCTATTATGTAAATAGAGTTTTAAATGGTTGTAATTATTAAAAAAATGTTGAAACAAAATTTTTATTGGTTGAAATGTGAATGAAATAAGGGATTCACCATAAATGAATTAAAAATAAATTTGACATTGATGTCAAATTTAACTCTAAATCACCAAGCCTTCAAATTCAGTTAGCAAATAACATTTCAGTTGGAGAGACTTTTGATGTCAAATATGCACAGTGACATACAATCTAGGATTTTGACATCACCTTTAGAGATGCTTCAAAAAAACAAAAGACTAGTAAACTTACGTAGTCGTATAAGTCTACTTTAATATATTTAAACATATATTTGAACCTTTCACATGCCCCATTTGAATTTTGATATAGTCCACACGTCTCAATTAATGATTAATGTTTTTTCTCTTTTGGCTAGCCGTCTCCCAATTAGACTGCTTCTTCTAGCGCCTACTTCCAAGGAACAAATCCAAACCCCAAGTCCTCCAGGTCCCCCACACCTCTTTTTTTCTTTTTTTTTGTGGAAACTTAATTTACTTATTATTTAGTCCCCCACACCTTTATATATACATACACATTACAAACTCTCCCTCATCACCTCACAATTCCAAACGTCTCAAATCTCTTTTCTTTTCTTTTCTTTTTCATCCGATATATACCCAATATACAAAATCCATTAAAATTAGAAATGAGGACCTCTAGCAAAGCAAAGAAGCAAAGCAAGTTCATGTACATTATTTGTGCACCCGTTAGGATCTTAACCAAGGCAAGAAACTTTTACGTGAGGGGCCTGGAAGATTATGCCGGCAAGGTGGGTTCTGGTGGCGGTGGTGTGAGTGGTTACACTACTTCACAAGTTTTGCCCAGGAGCTTCAGCGTCAATTCTTCGAGTTCTAATGACGATGAGGACTTGAGTCAGCTTCTAAGAACGGCGTCGTCCAAGAGAAGTAATGCAGAGAAAGAGAGAGAGAACAATAATATTAAGTCTGTTGGGAGATCAGATTTGCACAGAAGACCAATAGTTAGACAACCCACAAACACTATGAATGGAATGGGGTTGAGGAGTTACAGTGTTGGGTTGAAGATGGGAAGAATTGATGAGGAGACCGCTTGTTCTTTTAGGGAAGATGAAGTGGATGCGAATGCTGATTTGTATCCGAGAAGCAGAAGCCATGCTGTTCAGAGAAGAAATGTTGGGTTTGCATAATTAGCCAGCCAAGAACTGATTTCTGAAATATTTTTTTATTTGGATGTAAAAACAAAATGAATTCATTCCAATTCTTTGTTTGATTTTTTGGATGCCAAATTATTTTCGATACAGTATTAGAGTTAATTTGAATTACCCATATTGGCCGCAAATTTGTACTTTCTAATTCGTAATTATATTTAAAAATGCTACTCAACGGCGAAGCTAGGAATTTTTCACTGGGTGTGCTAGCTTAAAGATTTCAATCTTTTATAAACAAAGAAATTTGATACTATATTTTTCATATTATTAGTTAGCTTAAGGAAATTTTCACAAAGTGAGTCAAATAATTTTTCGTTATTAAGAAAATATGTGTTAAAATTCAAACAAATCTAAACTTGAAACATATACGTACAAGCAGTGTTCTAAAAATCGCTCTAGGCGGCCATGGTGGAAGTCCGCTGCGATTTGGGACAGATCGTTTGAAAAATCGGCAAGGAACTAGGCGCTCTAAACGTCGTTAGGCAGCCCTTTAGGTGGTCTGAAATTCTTGCCGTCGCACAAGGTGCTCTGTAACTCTTCCCACCACAAAAGGCTTTGCAACTCTTGCTACCTCGAACTCTCATCGCATCTGCAACTTAAAATTTCCAACTCCCACATTGCATCTCGCATCATTCACCTCGCATCTCGCATCTGCATCACAAACTATGGTTGCTTGCTAGAGGTTTCTGGAGAGAGAGAGAGGGGGAGAGGTTTTGAGTTTTTGTGTCATGGGCTCATGGGAAGAGAGAGGATCCTCTAATCACATATGTTCATCGTACATCGTGCGGCCAACTTTTGTCATGTATTGTTTATATTCAATTTTAAATAAAGAAGTTTACAATAATTTATGACTACATGATATACGATGAACGAATGTGTTTGGAGGATCCCCATGATCCTCACAAAGAGGATTCGGCGAAGATCCTCTTGCTCACAGGAAGAGTGAAAAATTAAGTAGAAAGAGGGATTTTTGTTTGACTTTGCCACATGTGAGATTTTTTTCATGACTAAAACATAAGGGAATAAATTTATTTGGGGAAACCAAGTCCAATTAGTGGTGGGCACGGTGCAGTTCGGTGTGATTCCACCCCTAAACCGAAAAATATCTACGATTCGGTTTAGTGCGGTTCCGCTTAAAATTATTACTAGAATTGTACGGTTCGGTCTACACTGGTTCCGATTCGGTTCTTGCCAGTTTACGGTTTCGAAGACTAAATTATTTGAACACCAAATCATCGTGCATTCAAATACATCTTCTAAAATTGATTATATTAAGTTGCATACAACACATATACTTTTTAATGCAAATGTCTTTTGGTCAGTAACACCAAGTCAACAAAAAGAGACAATTAAAAGAAATATGCATTGGTCAGTCAACAAACAAAAAAAATCAAGAACTCAAAGCAGCATTAGTCTCCTGATATTGGCAGCAGCAACAACAACAGCAAGCAAAAAGAAATATTCAAATAACATTAAAGGAAATATGCATTGGTCTCTTAATATTGGCAGCAACAACAAGCAAAAACAAAAATCCAAATGTCCTTGGCAGTGGTAGATTCTCTTTCAAACAACAGCTCCTGTACACAATCAAACAACATATAATCAAATCAAACAACTTATTTCAGAGAGCAAGCAAAATCAAACAACTTCTTATTTCAGAGAGCAAGCAAACAACATACATCAAACAACAAGCTTACAATTCAAATTAGTAAGGAAGGTGCTAAAAAACTAAAGTTACATACATACCATTAGTAGTAAAAGGTGACAAGTTAGGATTGAATAGTTTCTGAAGCTTCAATGCTAGATGTGCCACCATTCCTTTTTTCTAGAACATATAAAAATCAAGAACTCATTAGAAAATAAGAAAGTAAGCACACATACATCAACACCTTGTAATCTCTCATCCTTGTAAAACACCAGCCCACCCCTCTCGCTTCCCTCCCCTTCTAAGTTTTAATCCAATTTTCAATACAAACAACAAATCCATTCACACATATACTAAATTATAGAAATATACATTCATACATAAGGTGTGGGCATTGTCCTTAACAACCCATGTGATTTTGATTCTCCTTAACGTTGTGTTACCAATGTCGGTTTATAAAATCCAAACCCATGAAAACCCAACCCACCCGCATAGTATTAAAACAAGCCTTTATCCTTAATGCATGTCACATGGCATGCTCTTAATGGATGCAAGTTAGAATTTTGTGGTCTTTCCCACACCTTAGCATTTTGATTTCTAAAATATCATAAGCCGCTTTCTTTCTTCAAAATCCCTAACTTCAATTCTCTCCGTTGCATCCTCTATAGCCACTCCATTAAATTTCTTCTAAGATTCCTAGTTTTCTGTGCATCTTTGTTGGTATTCCAAGCATGTCGGCTCGGCCTACGGGTTAAGGGTAAACCCTGCCCAGTCTACCCAATGTCCAGCCCTACCCTTTAATTCTTGGCAGAAATAATATATGCTCTTATTGATTACCAAAAGATGGTAGTTTTAAGTGATACTATTACAATTTAGGCTGCACATCACTCAACACGAGCTAACCTCACAAGAATACAGTAGTACGACAACAAAACAAGAGTAAATTTAATTTAGCCCAAGAGAAAATGGAAAACTAGTAGAACTTAACCATATTCCTAATCTCAAATATGAGAAAAGATAGAGAAAATACCAAGGAGGGAGGACGAAAGACGAAGAGTCGTGAGCTTTCGTGGAGGAGGGATGACGAGGGTCATCGCATAAAGCTGAGGTTGTGGGCTGCCTGAGGAATCGTTGATAAGAGGCCGTGAATGAGGTGGTCGACTGAGTGAAAAAAGAATGAAAGTCTAAAAGTGTGAAATGGGGGATGTGAGGCCGTGAGTGAGGTGAGGGTGAGGTGGGTGAGCCCTAATTGGGATGGGATGCTTTGCAACTTGGTGAAACTAATTTTTCAACCTTTTATACCATGATAAGTGTGTATATATATAATTAATTTATATATTATTAATAAAGCGGTTAGGTTTGGTTCCAGCCGGCACTTGTTCATTCGAAATCGAAACCGGTTTGAACTGGTCTGATTCGGTTTTTTACTCAAGTTGACTTTTCCGGTCAACACGGTTCTATTCGGTTTTTTTCATACGATTCGGTGCAGTTTTGCGGTTTTTATGCCCACCCCTATGTCCAATTGTTTTTCAAATGAAAAGCAAAGTCCAACAATGATTAATATAATGGGGTGAGTAAATGTTACAAAATTAACAAAAAAAAAAGTCCTAAAATTATACACATATACTCATAGTTTATAATATATTATAAATTTATGTAAATCCACCTAGGCCATCTAGGCGTCCGTCTAGGCCCCGCCTAACCGCTTAGGCCCTAACCTACCGCCCAACTAGCGTTTAGCGTTTTTTAGAACTTTGTGTACAAGAAACAATGAGAAAAATGATATAAGAAAAAAGAGATGGTTTGTAAATAGTATTATATAGTTTTATATAATTAAAGTGAGAGAACTAAGATTAGTGACTAATTATATATATGGTGGGCTACATTAAATTTCACTGAAAGCTACTTGGGTAGCCCTTAATGTGGTTTCGCCAGTGCTTACTAATTATTTGTACCATCATTTGTATCATATCCCTAATGAAACTCACAAATGTTGGTGGACCACATAAATGCTCTCCAAAGGTCCTCATTTTGAGGACCTATGAGGTCCTATTTCATTTCAACCCTTAAGATTAATCTGACTATGAAATAATCCAAAATATGATATTATCCATGTTACAACATAACAAAATAATAAGAGCTTCAGGCGTGAATGTCATATATCTGGTATGTTGTAACAGGGATAATATCATATTTTGTTATTATCCCTGCTACAACATTATTATTTTGTTATGTTGTAACATGGATAATATCATATTTTGGATTGTTTCATAGTCAGATTAATCTTAAGGGTTGAAATGAAATAGAACCTCACAGGTCCTCAAAATGATGACCTTAGGAGAGCATTCTTGTGGTGGACCATACCTCTATTAGATAAATGATACAAAAAATAGTACAAATACGTAATAAGTGTAGCTCACTCAATTATATTACATTTGGATTGGTTTTGCCAAGATGTTAGTCAATTGTCCGAAAATGATACGGTTCGTTATTAGTGGCATCAAAGTAGGAAACAAGAAGGTGGATTGTATTTATTGACAGCATTGAACAAGTCGTCAAGCAATGAGCTACGATCTGCCTGTCGGCCTGACCCTACTAGCCATGTGCAATGGAATTGACTCTATAAATTACTTCCTTTTCTTCCCTGTTTTAATTAGTTACACTTTTTTATAAAATAAAAAAAAAAAATCTTAAGTCAAATATATTTTTAATTAATCAAATTTTTTATACAAAGATATATTTCCATACAAAGGGTTTGGAAGAAAATTTGGTTACGAACTCGCTACTTTCGAGATTCAAACCTAAGGTCTCTCACTTACAAGTAAAGACTAATACTGCTAGACTAGAATTGGCAACGGCTCGGTTTGGGACGGAAATGCTATGTCCATCTCCATAACCGTGAAAATTAATTATATTCATAACCATAAATTAACCAACGAGGTTTATCCATAATCATACCCATTGAATAATGGATTTCCCATCAATTAACGGTTATTTCCATCTTCGTCAATATAAACAATGTATTTGTTCAGTTAATGCACTATAATTTAGTAAATACTAATTTCATCATTAAATATCCACAAATTTCTTGATTGTAAGACTCTTGAAAAGAGATGATAAACTTGGAATATTTTATAAAATGATTCAATGAACGGATCTTGTAGAGTAGAAAAATTAAAGCATTGAATTTAAAGTATTGATGATGTTGGCTCATCTTTGACATCTCCCACAAGCACTATTGAATTCTCATTGATTTTGATTCAAAACTTTTGAATTTTCCGACAAAATGCAATTCACATAATGCAACTTTTGTATTCTTAAGGTAATGAGTTCGGTGAATAACGATTATAAATATATGGAAGGCCTTTAAGGGAAAGGATCCCTTTTTTTTTTTTTTTTTTTTTTTTTTTTTTTTTTTTTAAATAATAAAAATGGGGATAGTTGTGAAACCCACACCACATCGAACTTTAACAATACCAACTATCTATTTTTCACGTTGCACCTCATGGATCATCCTTGCAAAAGATTAGCAAAACCGAAAATATTTGAGGCATCTATTTGAGTTTTAAAAAAAAAAATTGACAAACACTTTGTTCTAAGAAAACATATAAATTTCATTGTGATAATTAAAAAGGCAGATGGTTTCGAATTAAATAGAATTTTTGCAAAGATAATCTATGAATCGAGACTTACAAAATAGACTGTTCGGATTGTTGAAGTTCGATGTAGAGTGGGTTCGACAACTAAGCCCCATTTAAAAAGAAGATGGGGATCCCTTCACTTAAAGGGTCTGTGCATAGGTTTTAGAACCCAAAGGTCGAGACGTGTTCCTTATTTGGCCATGATCACTCATATATCGGATCTACACCATCACCACATTTATTCTACTCGCCGATCGAGTTCGGTGGCAAATTGGTACGCTCGCATTCACTAGAAAGACATAGTTAGCTCATTAGCCATTTACTCTGCGCATCATGCAAGCTAAGCAGTTTTTAAGTTCAACAAAGTTTTCCCTTTTACTCCTAAAGAGAATGTTGTGATAAAAGGGGATGAGAATAAAATACAAAAGACCAGTAAACCTAGTTGTACAAGTCCACTCTAATATATTATACACTTATTTAAACCTTTCACATGCCCCATTTGAATTTTGATATAGTCCACACGTCGCAATTAACGATTAATATTTTTTTCTCTTTTGTACTAGCCGTCCCAATTAGACTTTCTAATGCCTACTGGCTACTTCCAAGAAACAGTTCCAAACCCCAAGTCCCTCAAATCCCCCACACCCTTATATATTCGTACACATTACAAACTCTCCCTCATCACCTCACAATTCCAAACCTCTCAAATCTCTTGCCTCTTCTCTTTCCATCCCATATATACGCAATACAAAATCCATCAAAATTACAAATGAGGACCTCTAGCCAAGCAAAGAAGCAAAGCAAGTTGATGTACATCGTTTGTGCACCCATTAGGATCTTAACCAAGGCAAGAAACTTTTACATGAGGGGCCTGGAAGACTGTGCCAGCAAGGTGGGTTATGGTGGCGGTGGTGTGAGTGGTTACACTGCTTCACAAGTTTTGCCCAGGAGCTTCAGCGTCAACTCTTCGAGTTCTAACGACGATGAGGACTTGAGTCAGCTTCTCAGAACGGCGTCGTCCAAGAGAAGTAATGCAGAGGAAGAGAGAGTGAACAATAATATTAAGTCTGTTGGGAGTTCAGATATGCACAGAAGACCAATAGTTGGACAACCCTCAAACACTATGAATGGAATGGGGGTGAGGAGTTACAGTGTTGGGTTGAAGATGGGAAGAATTGATGAGGAGAAGGCTTGTTCTTTTAGGGAAGATGAAGTGGATGTGAAAGCTGATTTGTATCCGAGAAGCAGAAGTTATGCTGTTCGGAGAAGAAATGTTGGGTTTGCATAATTAGCCAGCCAAGGACTGATTTCTGGAATATTATTTTATTTGATGTAAAAAAAAAACATGAGTTCATTCCAATTCTTTGTTTGATTTTTTATGCCAATTTATTTTCGAAAATGTAATTTACAGTGTTAGAGTTAATTTACCCTTATTGGCAATAAATTTGTACTTTCTAATCCTAATTATATTATTTTCCCTTGGATTGATATTTGCCAAGATGCTAGTCAATTGTCCGAAAATGATGCCTAATCCGGCCTGATCCTACAATAGCAAGATACAACGGAATTGTACTTTCTATAAAAAAAATAAAAAATAAAAAATAAATTATCTTTTTGTTGGGTCAATATGTATTTTTAATTAATTATTTATTTTTACACAAATATGTAATTACATACAAAGGATTAGAATATTTGTTACGAACTCGTCACTTCCTAGATTTAAACTTAAGACATCTCGTTTACAAATAAACAAGAATACTACTAAATTATAGTACTGGTAACATTATATTTTAATCGTTAACTTGAGTCTAAGTCTGATATATAATAGGAGGGGATCGAACCAATTGGGCCAAGCCTTCCTCCCCTATGTACATTTTTCTAAGGGCCTCTCCTATTAGAAGTTATTGAGTGCTACAATTATATTATCATCTGGTATTATTAATCAATGTGTTATAATTTTAGCAGACGACATGGTTGATTTGTTATTAAATTAAGATATATTTTAATATGATATCTAGGATATATTATAAAAAAAAAAGGAAACATTCATGCTCGTGTTATAACATGAGTAAATTGATTATTGCATGTAAATCGGCTGGAAAGAGCTTGGGTTTAGATTGAGTTTGACTCGTTTTCGGCTTGTCAAATCTCCTCTCGTGCAAGAACAAGCCAAACCTATATTCCGCTTGATATAAAACAAACCAAGCTTGAATGTTGATATGTTGGGCTTGTAAAGCTCATGAACAACTTTTACGAAAGAGCTCAACCTAGATTCTATTAATTAACTTTTCTTGGGATAAAAGAAGAGGGAACTTCAACGAAAAATTCCCGGTACTGTTCACTTTAACGAAAAATCATATTTTTACACTAAAAAGTCAATTCTGGTACTATTCACTTTACTCTTTATTTTGCCCTTATCGTTAAAACTCAAAGTTTTCAAGTCATTTTTATTAGTTTTCTTTTAAAAAAATGATGTTGGACTTTTCCGCGTAACACGGAGCTTGATATATTATATCCCCTATAAAATATATAAATAAAAGAAAAATTATGTGATCGTTCTTAAGTACTATATATGAAATTTTTTTGTTATATTGTTTGTATATTATATATTCTATTAGTAAAATGTGTTGCCAAATTGCAAATTTGTGTTATAATACCAGACCATCTTATTTATAAAAAATAGCTCGATACAACTTAAGTTCGTTGTTGAGCTATAAATTTTAAAGCTCGGCTAATAGAAGAAGGAAGCCAAGCATGGCTAATGTTTGGAAATTAAATTAAGTAAGTTGAACTTGAGCAAAGTGAAAATCAGTTTGGCTCGGTTTGTTGCTGGCCCTACAATGTGACAGTCATACTAAAAAAATTTATTTTTCGTTAGAAACTAAGAAGTTGTTAATTAGATGAAGCTTTTGATTACACTGTTATTGTAAGTATTTTATTTTTTTGGTTACAAAGGGACCCAAAGCCCAAGCAGAACCACTAAACAAGGAAGAACATCAGCCCAAAAGGCTTACACAAATAGCCTGAGTCCTAGCAACCCCAGAAATATCATCTAGAAGTAAGCCACCAATTGAAGGAGGAGGGTCATCCAAAATAACATAGCCTAGGTCCAAAGAAAAACTCAACTTTGCCAAATCATCAGCACCCATATTCCTTAAATTATTAAATTATAGATTTTTTTATGATAATTATTTATATAATAAATAATAATACAGTATATCATTCGTGTCTCTGTTACAACACGGCGAAACAAAAAGGTTCAAATGAAATCCAATGAGAAAAAATAATTGAGTAATCAAGTGATTACAACCATATAACAAAGAAGCCAATGGATGCAACTCATGCCCAGTACATTTGACGAGTGACACTAAAATAGTAGAGTCAGACTCCACAAGTATTCTCCTAGCACCCTTTTCCAAAGCCATTTTCAAACCTAAAAAGAGATCCTACAGTTCAAAGTCAAGGACTTCTCCTACTTCCATATAAGTCGAAAAACCCCCAATCCAACTAAGTACTCCTCTTGAACCGACATCATGGTTTTTCCCTTGGCGAGAACCATCAATAATCAATTTCAACCATCCCTCGTTTGGAGAAACCCAAGCCAAGTTTTCAAGAATTTTGCGGAGCTTAGTATGACAAACCTTGTTAGCATCAATCCACTCCCAAGCATACTTTAAAATAATGTTCACAATGTCCAAGGAAGCTTGATAGAATGGATTGAAGACAATACAATTTCTCCACTTCTAAATATGCCAACACGCAAACCAGAAAAGATTACATCATTCTAATGCCAACACGCAAACCAGAAAAAAAGATTACATCATTCTAATGCCAACACGCAAACCAGAAAAGATTACATCATTCTAACCCTCGGTGACTGAGAGTTTTACAATGTATGTTAATAGCAATCCATCCTTCCAGGTCTAAATTGAAAGTATAGCAGATATTACTAGGAACCTTCAACGAATGCCAAAACAGCTTTAGCTTTAGAGCACTCATTCAAAAGGTAAACTAAATTTTCAACAAGACCACTATATATACATAACAACTAGTATCCAAATTCATATTCCTCTTAAATCTTTGGTGGTTAGTTAGAATATTATCTCGAGTGACCAACCAAGTAAAGACCTTTAATTTTGATGCTACTTGTGCAACTTCCAAAGTGGAAGCCAAAGAGATTTAGGAAAACTCTCAGAAGGAAAGAACAACTCATAAGCAGATTTAACACTAAAAGTACCTTATTAATGAGTGAGATTCAAACTTTAAAAAAAAAAAATAATAATAATAATAATAAAACCTGCTTCCAAATTGTCCTAGATCAAATACTAATACTAATTGATACTTCGTATTTGTTTTTTGTGCATAATTTTCACGTTATGGTTTCCTATACCCAATGCAGGTATGACTTAGGAAAGAGATCCTCTTCGTATCTCTTCCCCCAAGGTCATTGGATCAAGTGATTTGGGCTTTTCAAATTTCATCCAACGGCAAAAAATTATCACAACTTTTCAATGGTCAAAACAGGTGAGCTGTTAGATAAAATTTGAAAGATTCGCTGTCCTTGATGGAAGAGATCTGGATAAAATCTATTTCCATATGACTTATAAAACAAAAGATTTTGCGTCAGAGAAACAAAAACATCACAAAATACTAGTAGAACAATAGAAAAAGGCCAAACCTCAACTTTGGGAAATTTGGGAGGGTCACCTTTACCCTACTATGATTAATTTATTATATTATATGCTTTGCTCATGTTGTTTTCATTTAACACCATTCTAATACTATACATATATTATATGCTTTGCTCACGTTATTTAATAGCATTCCTCTTCACTTATAAGTGAGAGGTTTTATATTCGATTAAGGCGAATTTGAACCATATTATTGTTAGCTCATTGTGAAGCTAAACCCACTTCTATCCCTCTTAATATAGATTACATCGATTTTTATATGTATGTGTGTGTGTGTGTGTATATGTGTAAACTATACATATTCCGATCAATAAAAATATACCGTACAAATATTTGAGTACCTTTCACAGGTCCCATTAGATTTAGATTGTTGAAAAAGTCCACCCGTCACTATTAGTGATTTCTCTTCTCTTCGCCTTGCCGTCCGTATTGGACTGCTTCTACAGTTGTACTGCCTACTTCCAAGAAACAAGTCCAAAACTCAGATCCCTTAACACCTTTATATATCCACACATATCAGGAACTCTCCATCAGCTCACAACAACATTTTCCATTCTCTTTTCTTGTTTTCAGCCAAACCCCAATATACAAAATCCAGATCAAAGTTATGACGACGAGCAAAGCAAAGATCTTAACAAAGTAACCAGAGTTGTAGAGAGAAAATTAGAGAGAAGACGAGAGATATTGCACTGATAGAATGATTTCTTGATACAAACATTAAGCCACAATCAGCCTTTTATACCTCTCTAGTAGCCTAACAACCTTTCTTACTGTGTAAGCTACTTATAACCATCCTAACTAACTCTCAACAGTAATATTGATGACATGGCAGATTATGTGTCATTTTCTTGAGTCAATATCAGTCAACATCCCCTCTCAATCTCAACTAGGGTAATCGAGTTTGAGATTGAAACAATGTCGAGTGAACGTTGGACTGTGTAGGCCTTTAGTAAGAACATCGGTTGTCTGTTCATCGGTAGGTAGATACTCAACCAACAAATCACCATTATGCACCTTTTCTCGAACAAAATGATAATTCGTATCAAGGCACCGGATTAGCACTAAGGGCTATTGCTGACATATTATCACATAATATTGTTGGTTGAATAGGTAATGCAACCCCCAAATCTTTCAAAAGCAATCGAATCCATGCCACATCTGTTACAGTATGTGCAAGTGCCTTGTATTATGCCTCTGTAGAACTTCGAGAGACTGAGGATTGTTTCTTTGATTGCCAAGAGATTGGATTTCCCCCAAGATATACCACATAGCCAGTCACAGACCTTCTTGTGTTCAAATCGGTAGCCCAATCAGCATCAGAGAATGAGGTCAAATGAATATCAGTATCAGCTGAATATGTAATTCCACATTCTGCAGTGCCTTGAAGATATCTAGGAATCCTTTTCACAGAAGTGAGATGTACATCTGTTGGAGCAATCATAAATTGACACACTGAATTCACAGCATAAGCTATATCTGGGCGTGTAAAAGTGAGGTATCGCAGTGAACCAACCAAACTTATGTACAATGTAGAATCCTGCAATGGTGTGCCCTCATTCAATAGCATTGATTGTGTGGTTTGCATGGAGTATTTGCAGGTTTGCAAGACTCGATTCCAGCTTTATGAATAAGATCTTTAACATACTTTGATTGATTCACAAATATGTCTCCATTCTCCTTGTAGTGAATCTGGAGTCCCAAGAAGTAGGTAAGTCTTCCCATATCCTTTAAGTCAAAAACACCTGCCAAATCTTCAACGACTTGTTGAACTTTACTAGCACATGAACCTGTCAAAATGATGTCATCCACACATAGTAAAAGAGCCACCACATCCTTGTCATCATTTTTCACAAATAGACTTGTGTCAGATGAAGATGCAACAAATCCCAAAGCTAGTAAATAGTTTGTGAACTTTGAATTCCATGCCCGAGGTGCCTGTTTCAACCCACTACAATGATTTAATCAACTTGCAGGCATAATTGGGTTTAGTTTGATCAACAAACCCTTGAGGCTGTTTCATATACACCTTTTCTTGTAAGTCACCATGCAGAAATGCATTTTTGATATCTAACTGCCTCAATTCCCATTTATGTATAGCTGCTAATGACAAAATGAGTCTCACAGTAGTATGTCGTACCACTGGATTAAAAGTTTCTGAGTTGTCAATGCCTTGATCTTGGGAAAAACCTTGAGCCACAAGTCTAGCTTTATACCTGGATACACTTCCATCAGGATTTTTCTTAACTTTATATACCCACTTACTTACAATAATTGTTCTGTTATGTGGAGAAGGAACCAATTGCCATGTTCCTTGAGCTTTGAGTGTATCAAACTTTTCTTGCATTGCACGTTGCCACTATGGGAGTGTAGAAGCTTTTCTGAATGTTGATGGTTCCTCCAAATCTTTTGTTGCAGCAATGAAAGAAAAACCCCCAGTAAATTCACTCATCTTCTATCTGTAGTGTTTGTAATTCTGGAAATGAAGCAATGTACCCTGTGTAAGATCTTCGTGGAACTACACCTGACTTCATCCTTGTGACCATATTGTGAACTGATTCTTCATTAGTTTCAACCAAAGGAGAAGATATTGGTAGTATTACCTCTAATTGTGAAGGACTGTGGACAGGCAACAATGATATTGTACTTGGAGTTGATGTTGAGAGAGTAGGAGAGCTATGGGTATGAGCATTGAGATCCTGTGAATTTTGACTTGATGAAATCCTGTGAACCTGCAAGCTATCCCTTGATTGTTCTACAACACTTTCAACTCCACAACATTTATTGTTTCTCAAGAATATCTTACACGTTCCAACTATTACTATTAATCTCTTATCTGTCAAGAAATTGTGTAAAGATAATCATTGCTGGTTCATATGTGATGAAATTGTATTCTTTATACAGGATAAGGCAACAGGAATGATATGATTAACAGTCAAACCTTCCCCATTACCAATAGTGATTTTCTTATCACCATTGTACTGCACAGGTTGATTTAGGTTCCCAAGACTAGGTGTCATATGGTATGATGCACCAGTATCTAACACCCATGTATCAGCAGCAGAGAAATGTTAAACATTCTGACCAAATTCTGCTGCAGTCATGTGAGATGGAGCTTGAGCAGAAAATGCAGTGAGAGAAGGAGGTGGAGGTGCACCTTGATAGGAATAATTGTTTCTGTGCCTACACTCTAAAGCATTATGTCCTCTTTTCCCATAAATTTGGCATATAGTAACTTGGTATCCACTTGAACTGCTATCACTCCTGTTTAACCAATTTGGAGCAGTGTGCCCCTTTCAAGAACATATTTGACACTCAACTGCGACACCAGATTTGAAATTCGTATTTCCATTCCAAGAATTTCCATTCCAAGAGTTCCTAGATCCATGATAATTGTTTCTTCCTCTCTATCGATTACCCTGATAAGGCCTCGAGTTATTAAAAGAACCATATCCCCCATAACTGTTCCTGTTATAATTCTGTGAACTATAACCATTTTTGTTATTATAGGACCTGTTGTTTCCTTGATAACCTTGACCATCAACAACTCTGGAAAACATTACTTGAACTCTCTCCTTGTGAGTAACCATCAGTTTGATTCCCACTTTTAGACTGATTCCCTTGAACATACATCATAACCATTCCACTTGTCAAAGTGTTTTGATCTTTGCTTCTATAGTTAGTTCAGCACCAATCAATTGTGCCCTGAAATCTTTCAATGGAATCGAAGTTTCCCTTGCTAAAATCACTGTTTTAACTACATCAAACTCAGGTGGCAAACCAGTCAATGCAGCAATCACCAAATCATTATCTGTCACTCTCTCCCCTGCAACAATAAGCTGATCTCGAATTGCTTTCAATTTGAGTAGATATTTGTCTATAGAATCACCACCCTTTTGAATCGTATGAAATTCAGTCTTAAGTTGATTTATTATAGCCCTGGATATAGAAACATATCTGTCTTGTAAGTTTGTCCAGGCTTCATGAGAAGTTTTGCACCCAATCACATGCTCCATTGCATCATAGGAAAGAGTGGCAATTAGCAAGCTCAACAACACCATATCTTTTTGAACCCAAGATTTATATGCCTCAGTAATCTCTTTAGTTACTCCAATTTCAGTATCAATCATGAGTTTTGGTGGACAGGGTGACTCATCAGTAAAGAAATCCAAGAAATCATACCCTCTCAAAACTGACCGAAACTGATAATCCCACTTCACAAAATTATCATCTTACAGCTTAACTGTTAGCATTCCCAGCAAATTCTCAATTCTCACTGACTTATCAGACATTTTGATGGCTAAACACTTTCAAGAAAGAACAATATATTCCTAATTTCCACAAATTCTCAGAGACAATAACTCACTGTACTTCACAAATGCAATAAAGCAACAACTTCAACTCAATATGCTTGGCAAATTCACCAACTTTCTGGTTTCGACTATCTGCAATTATCAATTTCAATAAGAACTATATACCCAAACAGTCTTGGCATCAGCTTTTTTTCACAGTACACAATTCACAAACTTCAGTCTTGTCAAACATTCTTGGCATCGGCCTTATCAACTTCAACGAAAAATTTATACTCAAACATTCTTGGCATCGACCTCAATCATATACGTAAAAGAACCCAGATACAAACAACCAAACAAACACCTAAAATCGCCATAATTCTTCACTGATGCAAAAACACAAACACTTGGTGTGCAGAAATAAAGGAGAAAAGTAATCGACCTGATACGCTGTTCAGCAACCCAAGAATCGAAGAAAACCAATCAGCAAATCTGCAAGAACTGCAGCAAATCACCAAAAACTTCAACGAACTTGTCAGCAGAAGAGATAGCACCAAGGATCGTCTGGGCGATTGATACCATCTTAACAAAGTAACCAGAGTTGCAGAGGGAAGAAGAAGAAGGAAGCAATACAGAGAATATTGAAAGATTAGAGAGAAAATTAGAGAGAAGACGAGAGATATTGCATTGATAGAATGATTTCTTGATACAAACATTAAGCCGCAATCAGCCTTTTATGCCTCTCTAGTAGCCTAACAACCCTTCTTACTGTGTAAGCTACTTATAACCATCCTAACTAATGCTCAACAGTAATATTGATGACCTGGCAGATTATGTGGTTACGGAGTCAACAGTAAGCTACTTTTAACTATCCTACTAACGCTCAATCAGTCAACAAAAGAAGCAAAGCAGTTGATGTACATTATTTTTGCACCCATTAGGACCTTGACCAAGGCCATGAATTTTTACATGAGGGGTCTGGAGGATTGTGCCGGAAAGGTGGGTTAGGGTGGTTGCGGTGTGGGTGGTTACACTGCTTCATAAGTTCCACATTTGCCAATGAGCTTCAGTGGCAATTCTTCGAGTTCTAACAACAATGAGGACTTGAGGCAGCTTCTCAGAACAACGTCGTCAAAGAGTAGTAGTGCAGAGAAAGAGAGAGAATAATAAGGTTGCATCAGTAGAGAGTTCAGATGTGTATAGAATACCAATTGTTAGACAACCCACAAACACTGTGAATGGAATGGGGATGAGGAGTTATAGTGTTGGGTTAAGGATGGGAAGAATTGATGAGGAGACGGCTTTTTCTTTTCGAGAATATGAAGTGGATGTGAAGGCTGATTTGTATCCGAGAAGTAGAAGTTATGTTGTACGAGAAGAAATGTTGGTTTTGCTTAGGAAAGAGGCGGTGTGAGTGGAATTGAACCAATGTTCTCTGTAATCCAACCCATTGTTTATTTTTTCTTTCATTGCCAATCGCTATTTGGAAATGAAATTTATGGAGTAAAAGTTAATTTAAATTTTCCTGAACCTGATTATATTAATTTCTTTTGCCATGGTTTTTCTAAAATGGAAGTCAACCGCTAAGAAAAAAGGTTGGACTTTGAGTTGACTCTTTGAAAACATCCAACAAGTCGTTAAGGCTTAAGGCTTAAGCAATAAGCTGGGTTCTCACTCACGTAATCACATCCAACCAAACAGAAAAATAATGCTCACAAACACAAAGGCTTGCATCAATTTTGATGAACTTGCAAAAGATATTGCTCCTTTGGCAAATAAGCCACAGCTCGAAAAAGTCCTCATAACTCTTTGCCAAGCAAACATACACCAAAACCATACGCAAAAAAAAAAAAAAACAAAAAAAGTAACATAGCATATAAAACTAACTCCTCATAAATACGATTCCTTATCCACGGAACACCCACACTTAACTAATATGAAAAATAAGCTTACAAAGCCTAAACTTTACAAGTCAGACCTAACAAAGCCTAAACTTTACAAGTCAGACCTAACACCATTAAGACACACAAGATAAATATTGTATGTACCATCACCTGGAGACCTAAAAATGACAAACGACAAGAAAACATGGCTTTGAATTCCTCAAACTATTGCAACGGCGCCATAACGGAAAGACCGCACCACTCCTTTATGATTTTGGAATCGTTAGGAGAAAACCTACCATGAATCATCCGTAAGGTTTTCTCAAATAATGCGAGTTGTAACAAAACCATGTTATTGTATATGTTATGAAAATTTAATGGACTTATATTATTTATGGACTTGTGATATGTGTTTTAATCATGATAAAACACTTAAAAGGGAAGTGACTACCACACAAACTCAAGAGGATGAGTAGGCTAAAAACTTTACTCATCGTGGCATAAATGCACCCACGATTGATGGAACAGTTATGGCTTTATGCAATAAAATTGTTGCATGGTCTCTCTTCTCGGACACCAGTTCATTTTGATACAATTCCCATCATTTGAAGAACATACTGGAGTCCTAGAGAAGAGAAGAACAAAACCTTCATGTACTATAAGTTTTTGCAGTAAACCTGCTACTGCCACTATTCTAAAAATCCTTGATTAGGCGCTAGGTGGCTGGTTACCACCCCAATTAATGCCTAGGCATTTGAAAATTAAGAAAGGGTACCTAGACATACAGAGGCGCCCTCCTAGACAGCCTAGGCACCCGCCTAGGTTGCAACTCACTTAGACAGAAAATAGATAACTTTCATTTTGCATTTTATTTTTTTCAATAAATTGTAAGAGACTTGTTGAATACTTAAATGAACACACATTATATGGTTGTTTCCCATGTTTTCATTATGTTCCAATAGCTCATAATATACATGCCAATCTATTTTGTAGTTTATGATGAAATTATATATATATATATATATATATATATATATTAAGTATAAATAGACACTTATTTACACGAAATATAATATATTTAATTAAATCCACCTAGTCCACCTAGGCGCTGGCCTAGACCCTACCTAGCTGCCTAGGCACTAGGCCCCAGCCGGCTGCCCGACTAGCACCTAATGTCTTTTAGAACCTTGGCTATTGCAAACCCTAGTTTCATCGGGATCATATCGTTCCTTACTTTCTGATCATTATGGCAAACTCAGCAAGTAAGTGTTATGGGTTCTCATTAGTTTATATTAGTGTAATCACTCCAATCCTTCATATTGACATGTAGTCCAAATATTAGGTTGATTAAATTTCAGTTCCACATATAAAGGTTTACATGTGGTATCAGAGCAGGTACTTAAATTTTGGACTCGTTTGTGATCATATGTTTACTACTGCAATTCTTTTCAGCTGCATAATTTGATGATCTCATCTAGTTTAAGTTATGATTGTAATATACACATTTCCATCATGCTGTGTTCAATTTGTTTTTGTTTTGGGACTTTCCTGACTATTAAATATATAATCATACTTGTCGCGCATTTCTATGGCAACACACTGTCTATCATTAAGAGATATAATGGTATTGTTCAATGATTTCATGAAATATTTGGTAGAAGACCACCAAAGTGGCAAGAATACTATTTTGATTTCATGAGTATTCAATAAAGACGAACAATAAGCAATTTATAAGCACTAACAAGTAAAGTATTTTCCAAATAAACTATTTACTGGGATTATCTATAAGTTGATGTATAGTGAGTTATGAAACCAGAGACATATACATGCTCATTATTGTCCAAAGACATTACTTTATATGTACTTTGGTGTTTATACTTGGCTATCCAAATGTATAAGATTCATACTTTTGATTATATGGACAATCTCTTGCTCAAAAGTGTGATTGGATCCATAGTTTCTGAGTGATATTGAACTTCAATTTTCATTCATTAGTCACAACTTAATGAATCTTTACATACCCTAATGGCAGGTTTTAACATGCCTCAATCTTATGAACATTGAGAAGCTAAATGGCAACAACTTTAAGATCTAGAAGCAACACATTGAAATGCATTTTGGTATGCAGGAATTCAGCATTGCATTCGCTCAAACTCATCCATCAGCGTTAACAAACTCCAGTAGAGTTGCTGAGAAAGAAAATTTTTCCAAGTGGGAAAGGGCTAATCAGATGTCCTTGTTGATCATGCAAAATTCCATGGAAGAGCACATCAGAGGTGGTATTCAAAGTTGTGACTTGGCAAAACAATACATGGCCAAGATTGAAGAAAAGTACAACAGATTTGATAAGGCTCAAACTGGGGCATATCTCTCAGAATTGATCAATGCCAAGTTTGATGGTGTGGGGAGCATTCAAGAGCATCTACTTAAGCTTGTCAATCTGTCTAACAATCTTGTTCATTTGGCCTTGCACTCTCTGCCCAATGATTATGAACAGATCAAGGTGAGTTATAATACTCAGAAGGAAACATGGGATATCAATGAATTGATCTCTATTTGCTGAGGAGAGAATGAAGAAAGTAAGCTTGAGACTATGAATCTGGTGCAGCATGGGAAAGGAAAGGGAAAAGTTTTTGGGACAAGCCAACCTACAACACTTAAGATTGGCAAAGCTGCAACTAAATCAGGTTCTCCTTACCTTGGTTCCAAGAAACAAGCTTCCAATTTTGCTATACCTGTTAAGACTGATCTTACCTCCACTAGCACTGGTCTTAAATTTAATAAAACTAAACTTAAAAAGTGTCATTTATGTGGTTCCACTAAGCATTTGAGAAAGGATTGTGATGGATTTATAGCGTGGCTTATTAAAAAAGGTATTCCAGTCATAAATGTCTTTGTTACAGTAGAATCAAACATGGTTTTTATTCCTTAACATTCATTGTGGTTTGACACTAGTTGTTCTGTGGATATCACTAATTCATTGCAGGGATTTCAAAACATGAAGGACCAAAGTAAGGAGCATTACAATGTCTATGTTGGAAATGGAAACAAAGTCACTAATAAGTCAATTGGTCAAGTCATGTTAAAAATTTCTTCTGGTTATGTTTTAGTGTTGAATAATGTCCTTTATGTACCTTTCATACGAAGGAACTTACTTTTAGCTTCAAACTTTGTAAAGGATGGTTTTTCTTTCATTGGTGATGACAATTGTATTCGATTTTATTTCAAAAATCAGTATGACAATTTGCTTGGTTATGCATCACTCAATGGAGATCTTTGGCAGTTGCAATGTTCTTATTTTCATGAATGTCTCAATGCGGAATCATTAGGTCCTAAGAGATTAGTCACTAATAATGATTCTTCCATGTTATGGCATCAAAGATCAAGACACATCTCAAAGGAAAAAATGATTAGATTAATGAAAATTGAAGTACTACATATTTAAATTTTGATGATTTTGAAACTTGCATTGACTGTTTTAAAGGAAAAACCACTGCATCAATCAAGAAAACTAGTTCCACTCGAAGTCAAAGTCTATTAGAAATCATTCACACCGATGTTTGTGGTCCATTTCCAACAAGGACGATTTGTGGCAACTGATACTTTGTTCTCTTTATAGATGACTACTCTAGGTACACTTATTTGTATTTGATCTCTAAAAAATCTCAAGTGCTCAAATGCTTTAAAATTTATAAACTAGAAGTGGAAAAACAACTAGGGAAACAAATTAAAGTGGTAAGATCAGATAGGGGAGGTGAGTATTTTGGAAGGTATACAGAAATGGGACAACAAAAGAGACACTTTACTTTATTCTTGTAGCAAGAAGGGATTGTAGCACAATATCTACACCAGGAACACCATCTCAAAATGGTGTTACAGAAAGAAGGAATCGCACTCTTAAAGACATGGTCAGAAGCATGCTTTCACAATCACAACTTCCAGAATTCTTGTGGGGAGAAGCCATTAAGACTACTAATTATATTCTCAATAGGGTGCCAAGTAAAGCAGTTGAATCAACACCTTTTGAATTATGGACAAGTAGAAGACCAAGTCTAGCACACTTACACAGTTGAGGATGCAAATGTGAAGCACGATTGTATAATCCAATGGAGAAAAAGTTGGATCTTAGAACTACGAGTTGTTATTTTGTAGGTTATCCTAAGAAATCCAAAGGTTTTAGGTTTTATTGTCCACACTCTCACACAAGATTGGTTGAAACCAATAATGCCAAGTTTGTGGAATACTCTGGTTCATACAATTCTCACTCAAGGAACAGCTATACCTTTGAAGAAATAGAGCAATCGAATGATAATGATGCATCACCTTTGGTTTTGGCCAATAACCGTTCCCTCCAACACTTCATTTTTTTAGCAATCTCAAGAACCAAGTGGTTAGCATATATATCCACCACTGCCATTGCAAACCGCTACACTTGTCCCTATGGTTGAGACTTCAACATTTCAACAACACACTTCAAATCAAAATGGTACAGGCTCTTCCAATCCTACAGAAATTATGCCTTTCACCACTGAATTAAGAAAATCACAGAGAGCAAGAAAACCTGCATTATCGAGTGATTATGTGACCTATCTCAATGAAGTGGAGTATGATATAGGTGATGATGATGACCCTATAACTTTTGTTGAAGCTATGCACTGTTCATAAGCTACATTATGGTATGCTGCAATGGAAGAAGAATTGAACTTCATGGCACAAAATGGTGTTTGGAGTTTGATTGAAGGAACTAGTGACATGAAACCAATTGGGAATAAGTCGGTGTTCAAGACTAAGAGAAACTCCAAGGGCAATATTGAACGGCACAAGGCTTGATTAGTAACTAAGGGGTTTACACAGAGAGAATGGTTGGATTACACATAAACTTTTTCTCCAGGGACTCATTCAGGATTATCATTGCCTTCACAACTCATTTCAACCTTGAGCTGCATCAAATGGATGTGAAGACTGCCTTCTTAAATGGCAGTCTTGATGAAAAAATTTACATGAAATAACCCTAAGGATTCGTTGAAAGGGGGAAGGAAAGTTTTGTAAGCAAGCTTAACAAGTTTATTTATGGACTCAAACAAGCTTCTAGGCAATAGTACAAGAAGTTTGATCAAGTGGTAACCTCATTTGGTTTCAATGAGAATAAAATTGACAACTGCATTTATTTGAAGACAACAAGATCAGGGTTTATCTTCATGGTATTGTATGTTGATGATATACTCTTAGCAAGCTCCAGTGTTCAACTCCTTACCGAAACTAAGAGAATGCTTTCAGCCAATTTCAACATGAAAGACTTAGGTAAGGTTCACTTTGTTTTAGGGATTGAAATTGTGAGAAAGTGATCCAAATGCACCATAGGTCTTTCACATAAGAACTGCATTGACAAAGTACTTAAGAGGTTCAACATGTCCAATTGTAGTAATGGAGATGTCCCTATAGCTAAATGTGATAAACTCTCTTTGGCTTAGTGTCCAGTGACAGACTTTGAAGTAGAAGACATGAAGAACAAACCTTTTGCCTCACTTGTAGGCAGTGTAAGTATGCACAGGTATGCACTAGGCCAGATTTGACTTTTGCATTAAGTGTACTTCGAAGGTTTCAACCAAATTCTGGTTTGGCGCACTAGAATGCAGGTAAGAAAGTCTTGAGATGTTTGAAGAAAACTCAAGAGCATATGCTAGGGTTTCATCATGTGGAGAATTTGGAAGTGGTGTGTTACATTGATGCTGATTTGGGAGGTTGTGTGGATGACAGAATGTCAACCAGTGGTTATGTATTTATCATGTGTGGAGGTGCAATCTCATAGAGAAGCAATAAGCAAACTACACGGGCTGTGTCAACAATAGAATACATTGGTTGTTTTGAAGCAATGAAACAAAGTAATTGGTTGAGAAACTTAATTCATGAAATGCAAATTGTGAAAAGCATTGAAAAACCTTTGAAGATATACTGTGACAATGTAGCAGCAGTCTTTTTTGCCAAGAATAATAGGAGATTAGAGGCTTCAAGATTAATGGATATCAAATATTTGAAGGTACAAGATAAAGTAAGGGAGAAAGTGATCAAGATAGAGCTTCTTGACAATTACAACATGATTGCAAACCCTTTAACAGAGGCTCTACATGGTACAACTTTTCAAAGACATGTCACGAGCATGGGTTTACAAGCATGTCTTGATCATGTTTAAATGTGGGAGTAAGGTATGGTATTTTACTCATAACGATGAATTCATAATTGTGAAGTAATTGTGTTTGGTATAGTTGCAAACATCTCTTACAGTATGCATATTTTGTTGTTTCATGAAACTCATGAAATATTTGGTAATGCAGAACTACTAAAGGATACAGAAATGTATTAAATGAGACCAATCATATGTGGGAGGATAGTTGGTACAATTGAAGCTCCCTACTAAAGTTCCCTGATTCACTACATCAGTGCTAACTTCGATTAGTTTGTAATTCCAGAGTACTTATGTAATGATTGTATACTGTTTTCTTGAATTCAACTAATAAGTTGGTAATTTGATGTTCAACTCATTATGAAATTTGTGAATCTAAGTCAGTGATCACCATGTTTTCTTAACATAATTTGCATATGGTTTTAGTTACACTTATGTAAGAGAATGTAAGGTTTTCTCAAATAATGTGAGTTGTAACAAAACCATGTTATTGTATATGTTACAAAAATTTAATGGACTCATATTATTTATGAACTTGTAATATGTGTTTTAATCATGATAAAACACTTAAAAGGGAAGTAACTACCACACAAACTCAAGAGGATGAGTAGGCTAAAAACTCTACTCATCGTGGCATAACTGCACCCACGATGGATGGAACAGTTATGGCTTTGTGCGATAAAACTGATGCATGGTCTCTCTTCTCAGAGACTAGTTCATTTTGATACAATCCCCATTATTTGTAGAACATACTTAAGTCCCAGAGAAGAAAAGAACAAGGCCTTCATGCACCACAAGTTTTTGTAGTAAACCTGCTACTGCAAACCCTAGTTTCATCGGGATCATATCGTTCCTTACTTTCTGATCATTAGTTTATATCAATGTAATCAATCCAATCCTTCATATTGACATGTAGTCCAAATTTTAGGTTGATTAAATTTCAGTTCCACATATAAAGGTTTATATCATCTCCAACAAACGTTGATGTTTCTTTTCATACTTTCTTGCCAAGCGCACGAACTACCAAATCACCACCTCAAATATGAATAATAATTGTCGCTCTAAGATCTGGAGATGCCACCACAAAGGCTCTTCCCGACAGAGCGAGAAAGCGACCACTACCGAAAACGTGAAGAAGAGAAGAAAGAGAACAATAAGGATTGCCCCCAATTTCAAGACCAAAGGTTGAAGTCGGGGAAACTAAATTTTCTCTTTATATCGGCAAGTGTTTATTTACTTGACCAATTTGTAATATTTTAATAAATCTCATGTGTTCAAATTACATAGTCAATAGCTTAAAGAGAAATAAAAGAATTAAACTTTATAAGGAGTTTCATGGGTTAACACAAATATGACTTGTTTTTTAGAGGTCACTGATGGGTCCACTCATTATCAACATGAAACGTTAAGTCTCCACTTTAACACTTAATCTTAATCTTTTGTGCTTGTTTCGGTATGATTTTCGGCTAGTTTAGTATTGATGTGCTTTTTTAAAAAAATAAATTGTTTCTGTTACGTTGTAAGAATAAAAAGTTGTAAAAATAAAGTAGTTGAATGTTTTCTTAACCATCTAAACGTCTTTCACAATTTTGGTATATTATGTTTTCCTATCGTTGTTTTTCCCACTTGATGAAAGACTAGGATCATTTGTAGACATGTGTTAAGCCATTTGGAAGAGTGTGCTTACTTTTTTGCACTCAAGTTTGAATTCTCCTAAATTAAGTTGTGTAGAATATTTCTTTCTAAATAATAAAGGCTAAGTATGCCTCCAGTTCAGAAAGCAAAAGTTATATAAAGTCATATTTGACTCTAAATATGGTACGTACTCAAGTTATAACCTTTCCAATGCGTACAAAATCGTATTATGGTGGGATTACAAATAAGGGGTTCCAATCTAATTTCAAATGCATACATGAATACGCCTACAAAAAGTTAACAATTGAGTCAACATTATTTACAAAGCAATGCTTGGATACTCAAAGATGAGAAGGAGATCATATTCAAAAAAATATGTGTTTGATTCACAGAATTTTGTGCTTATAATCAGAACGATTCAATAAAAATCATCTCTACAAAAAAAATGAATTGTAACTAATTTTATTAAGTCGATCAACTGTAGCAAATAGATAAACAGTTCATAATGTTTTTACCATTTTTGTCCATCTGTTCTTATACAATTCAATGACTAAAACAACCTTAGTTTTAATTAATTTTTTGCAGACATGATCTTTATAGAGTGATTTATAATATGGATAGTTCTGGTCATAAACATGAAGGTCTCTAAATCAAAAACGAAAAACTTTGAATAGGAGCTCCTACTCATTTTTTTAGTACTCAAGTATTGCATTTGTGAAGTGTGAGCGTTGTTTGGGGTTGGTATTGAGTGATGTGTGACATAATATGAGCTAATCTTGTAGTGACAAGTGTCACCATTTGGTTAACCTAGTTAGTAAGGTAGCTTACTTATTAAGCTACTTAGTATACTATAAGTACTAGATAAGGACCATTCTGTAATAACTGTCTTTGTCTTAATACAAAAGCTACATTGCATTTCTCTCTCTCAATTTATATTTTCTTCTTCGAGCTTTTGCATTTCTGGGTTGTTGTCATGGTATCAATGTAGGTTGGCCCACGTGTGAAGCCCAATGGCCACACGTGCTCCATGTCACCCAATTCGTGTTGTCCACTTGTTTGAATTGAAAATTTGCCACACGTGAGGGGGCGTGTGAGAATGTGAAGGTAAAAGAATCCTACATTGGTGAAAGGTAAAACTTTACATGGGCTTATAAGTAAGCTAAGCTATTCCTTATAGTTCTAATTGATCTTGAGTTTTTTTCAACGGAAGGTTAATGGAGGCAGGAAATTGTGGATGCTGGTTAACTTTCTTCGTCAACAAGAAGTATGATTCTCTATGGTTCTCGACTCGAATCAGGTTTTTGCAATTTTTCTAATTTTAGTGACTTATCAAATACTTTTGCTTTTTATTTGGTAGATTGATTGAAATCTTGATGAATTGAAGGCACGAAGCCATTATTGTATGAATCTTGATGTTCGATTTGATGAAATTCTTGAAATCTTGGAAAAAAATTTTGAAGCACAAAGCTCATATTTCTCAATCTTGAATGATGAATTTGGTTGATATGCATCTATGTTTGGAGCATAAAGCTCAGTTGTTTGCTTAAGATTTGTGATTTAGTTGAAGAATATCTTTGAGCATGAAGCTCGTTTTTCAAAATTTGATTGGAAATTTGATCTTAATATATTAGGGCACAAAGCCTATATTCTGTCAATTCATGAAATTAGTGAGATTTAAGCACAAAGCTCCTGAATTGTGAATCTATTTGTTTGAAGTTTACAATACATCCTCAGTGAGATTAAAGGCTTATTAGGCATGCTTACTATGTGGTTACAAGTTAACAACTTTGCAAAATCACCGTTTTAGTTTCGATTTGTGTTGGAAGGATATGATCTCTTTGATTACTTTGATGGTACCAATGTTGTATCCCCAACAATGTTATCTCTTTGGATGAGGGGATTAATAAAGAACTCACTACATCTTATCGTGAATGGGTTAAAACAGATAAAGCTCTACTGAGCTTAATTATTGCAATTCTTGGAGATGAAGCTATTGAGTATGTAGTGGGTAGCAGACTGTTTATGAAGCATGGGTTAATCTCATTGATAGATATGCTACAGTTTCAAAAGCAAGAATCAATCATCTTAAAATTGAATTGCATACAATCAAGAAAGGTGCTGAGTCTATTGAGAAGTATTTGTTAAGGCTTAAAAGTTTGAAGGATTAATTGTTGGCTGTAGGGGAAACTGTTCCAGAAAATGACTTAATTGTGGCAGCTTTAGCTAGATTGCCTTTTGTGTATAGTGTGATCAAGACTGTTATTGTGGCTAGGGAATCATCCATCACTCTCAAAGAGTTTCGTGCACAATTACTGAGTACAAAGAAAACTACAAAAGAGTCTCAAAGTTCAATGCAAGTAGAGTTTCGTGCACAATTACTAAGTACAGAGAAAACTACAAAAGAGTCTCAAAGTTCAATGCAAGTGTCAATGGCTAGAATATTTTGTCAAGGAGAATCTTCTCAGAATGGTGCTAAGAGACAATTATATCAATGAGAGTCATCTAATGCTAGATCTCAACGTGGTTTTCAATCATCTAATGGTTTTGGCTTGGTGGGACAATCTCAGAGATCTAATAGCACTGGACCTACTGGAAGTCACTTTTCTCAAGGCAATATGCCACAACAATTTTCTTCACATAGAAACAATGGTGGCTTCAATGGTTAAAAGTAAAATTCTAGACCTTGATACAATGGAGGAAATGATAGAAACAGAGGTAATGATGTTTTTCTGGTAGTAATCAGTTTTAGTCTAATGGTGGTTCAAGCTGGAGTAACTAGAATGGTAACAATGGGCAGAAGTTTGGAATCATCCATGAATGTCAAATTTGCAATAAACGAAGACATATAACTCCTATCTATTACTATAGGAATGAGCAATAGCCAATGAATATATCTGGTATTCTTTGAGTGCCAAATTTGTCAGAAAATAGGACATGTGGTACTTAGTTGTTTTCCTCGCAACAATTATGCTTATTAGGGAACACCTTCACCACCAACCTTAATTGCCATGACTGCTCAACCTACACATGATTTCAATCCCAATCAAGATTGGATCATGGATACTGGGCTACTCACTATATGACAAGAGAAACCAATGATCGTAATATGATTACACCATTTGATGGAAACCAATCACGGTTGGAAATGGAGAATGTCTACTAGTGAAGAATTCTAGTTCATCTTCTCTTAAAACTCATTCTAAACCTTTATATCTTGCCACTGTTTTACATGTTCCATCTCTTATTGCAAGTTTATTATCTATATATACTTTGTGCAAAAATAATAAGGTTTATGTAATTCTTGATGAATGGGGTTTTTAGGTGTAGGACAAGCCAACAAAGGCAATCTTAATGAGAGGAAAGAGTAATGGAGGCTTGTACTAAATTCCAAAGAGTCTTTTCTTTAAGAATAATCAGCAAGCAGTTTTAGTCAGTTCCAAAGGCATTTTTGGGTCAAGTTGTGAAAGCTTCTCTGTGGCCACATAGACTAGGACATCCTACAAATGATGTATTACATATTATGCTTTCTCATACTTAAATCTTGTATAAATCAGATATGGATAAACATGTGTGTACTTGCTGGGAAAATGACAAGTATTTTCTTCTAGTTCTCATGTCTTTGTAAAACCTTTTGAAAGAATAAGTAATGATGTATGGGGGCTTTCTCCAGTTGTATTAGTTGAAGGATATAAATACTATGTGACTTTTGTTGATCACTATACCATATTTACTTGGTTCTTTTCTTTGGTGTATAAACCTCAAGTATTTTTTATCTTTGAAAAGTTCTGTGCATTTACTCAGAATCACTTCAATATTACAATTCAATATTTCCCGTCTGATGGTGGCAGAGAAAATACTAGTTTGGTATTTAAGAAGTTTTTGGAGTTAAAAGGAATTGTTCATTTGGTGTCATGCCTTCATACACATCAACAAAATGAAATTGCTGAGAGAAAACATCGACATATTATTGAGATTGCCATTACACTTTTGTCTACATCATCTCTGCCTCATTTTGGGCTCATTCTTGTTCTCATGCTATATTTATTATCAATAGAATGTCATGTAAGGCTTTGGCAATGCAGTCTCCATTTTACAAGTTATTTGGCCATTATCCTGTGTTGAGTTCTTGGAAGATTTTTGGTACAGCAGTATATCCATTTTTGAGGTCTTTTAATAAGAATAAATTGGAAGCTAGAACAAATCAATGTGTGTTCTTGGGATCTATTTTAAGTTATAGAGGGAAGGTTTGTTATCACAGGGCTAAAAAAAGGTCGTTTATCTATAGGCATGTGATTCATGATGAGAAAGTTTTTCCTTTTCATAGTCTTGTAACTACACAATATTTCCAAAACAGTGCTCATACCAATATTAGACATCCTATACTTGTTCCAATTATGTTTCCAGTTCATTCAAGGGGTTTATCTCGGTCAACAAATGTTGGTTCTACACAACAGTTATCTTAATCTGGTTCTTCTATGCATAGTTCTTCACATTCACAGGCTCAAGATTCTTCTTAGGTGGTTTCAAGTCCTTTGGTTTCTTATTCAAGTGATTCTTCTCAACTATAGGCCTCTCCCCAAGTTACAACTCATTTTTCCTCTCCTGCATCAAATGCCATGTTGCCTGTCCACAACCCTGCTCAATTGGAAGTACATATTTCTCTGGAATTAATAGCTCTACTTCTCTAGTTAGTCATAGTTAAGATCATGATTCTGTTTTATCTACCTCTACTTATCCAATGCATACTAGACTTAAAACTGTGCAATCACTAGAAGGGATTATAAACCTTTTCCTGCAATTAAGCATGAGTTTGAAAATTCTGATTTTTCATCTCATATTCATGTTCCTTGTATTGGTTTCACTACAGTTCTGAATATTGTTGAGCATATTGAACCATCTTTATTTAAACATGATGTTGCTATTCTTGAATTGAGAGATGCCGCGATTGAGGAATTCTTAGCACTTCAAAAGCAAGAAACTTGGGATGTAGTTCCTGTACCCTCTGATAAAAATATAATTGGAAGTAAATGGGTGTATAAAATTAAGAAGGATCAAGAAGGGAAGTTATCTAGCTATAAAGTTAGACTTGTGGCACAAGGTTTCAGACAAGAACATAGCTTGGATTATGAAGAGACCTTTAGTCTAGTTGTAAGACACAATACTGTGAGGATTGTTTTAGCACTTGCAAGCTGCTAATAAGTGGTCTCTTAGACAATTAGATGTGAAGAATGCCTTTCTTCATGGAGATCTATAGGATGAAGTGTTTATGAAGCAACCTTAGGGTTTTCAGGATCCTCATCATCTAGATTATGTTTGTAAATTGGTCAAGTCTTTGTATGGACTAAAGTAGGCACCTAAAGCCTGGAATTCTAAGTTCACATCATACTTGCCAACTTTGGGATTCATTGTCTGAGATTCTAATACTAGTCTCTTTGTCAAATCCATGAATGGACATGCATATATTATGTTGTTGTATGTTGATGATATTATCATCACTGGATCTAATTCAACATTACTTCAACAAGTCATTGATGAATTAGGAGCAGTGTTTGATATGAAGGACATGGGCAAGCTCACATTTTTCTTAGGGTTACAAATTACTTACAGAGACAATGGTGATTTGTTTATTTCCTAGTCCAATTGGGCATGGATTTGATTAGGAAGGCTAGTATGACTTCCTGCAAAGCTTCACCGACACCATGTAAACCTCATACACAGTTACTTAAAGATGAAGACACAACTTTGACTGATCCCACAATATTTCGAAGTTTGGTAGGGGCTTTACAGTATATCACATTTACTAGATCTGACATAGCTTTTGCTGTCAATTCTTCTTGTCAATTTATGTCTTATACTACAGATGCTCATTTCTTTTTTTTCAAGAGGATTATCAGATATCTTCAAGGCACTGAGGATTATGGGCTTACATATTCCTATGCTCTTAATCTTGATCTCATGACTTATAGTGATGCGGACTGGGCCTCTGGTATCAATACTAGAAGGTCTGCCACCAGTTATGTTGTTTTTCTTGGTCAGAACCCAGTTTCTTGGCAATCTAAAAAGTAGGCAAGTGTGTGTAGAAGTTGTATAGAAGCAGAGTACAAGGCTTTGACCAATACTGTAGCTGATGTTGCCTAGATTCAATTAATTCTCAAAGATTTGAAGGTGTGTTTGCCAAATCCTCCACTCTTACATTGTGATAACATTTCAACTCTTGCACTGTGTTCAAATCCAGTGTTACATACGAAGATAAAGCATTTGGACACAGGCTTTCAATTTGTGCGAGAAAGAGTGCAACAGGGAGATTTGCAGGTTAAGTATGTTTACACTTCTGATCAAGTTGCATATATATTTACAAAGGGTCTTCATGGTCCAATCTTCTTGCAGCATTGTTCAAACCTCAAATTAGGTTTCCCTAGTTGAGTTTGCTAGGGAGTTTTGAGTGAGCTTTTTTGTTCAATGTATCAATCTCAAACTGGAGTTCCTAGTTTGGTTTGAGGCGGAGTATTGAGTGAAGTGTGATATAATCTGGGATAATCTTGTAGTGACAAGTGTCACCATCTAGTTGACTTAGTTAGTTAGGATCACCTACTTATTAAGCTACTTAGTATACTGTAAATACTAGATAAGGACCATTCCATGATAACTGTCTTTGTCTTAATACAAAAGATACATTGCATTTCTCTCTCTCTCTCAGCTTATATTTTATTCTTCAAGCTTGTGCGTTTCTGGGTTGTTATGAGTTGGGGCTCACATGCTTAATTCGGTCGTCGATCACTGCACGCAGCACCGACAATATTTTCACCAATCATTTGTCTCAAAAGGCCTTCATTTTGCCACGTAACTTGTATTTTTGAGAGAAAAGTTTGGTGACATAAATGTGGTGGTTGGAAGTTGGCACCAGATTAAGGTGCATTGCAGATCTCTATGAATACGTGGTACGAAGAACTTTTGCTAGATAGTAGAATTATTATTATTTTTTTTATTTATAATTTTTATCATCGATCACGTAGATTTGGGAATCACTTCATTCAAATGGACCCCAACAAACCATAACATTAATTTAGAATGACGAAAAAGAAAACGGAAACCACTCATGAGCATTACAATTCTACCTAGATCGAGCTAACGGTAGAGTGAGTAATATATGGAAGGGACAACAGTACGTAGATGGGAAGGGATAAGTGGAAAGGATAACAGGCCACTTACTACGGGGTCCTTATCTCATGAATAGTTTGACCAAACTGATTAAATTTTATCGGACCCCAACTGCAGACTACAATCCCTTCATATATATGTAGTTTCAAGTGCTTCTTCTGAGTAGTTCTTCTCCTGATTCTCCTTTTTCGTATAATCCACCATGTTTCTGCAAGTGCTTCTCCTTTTCCTCCTTTTTCACATTTATGTTGCTGCATCAAGTTGGTCCATCATCAACTCCCTACCGGGCTTTTCCGGTGATCTACCCTTCAAACTTGAAACTGGGTTGGTATATATTTTTTTATTTATTTATAAACTTGTCATCTTCTATTTTTTATAAGTGCACTTATATTCATTCTTTTGAGTACATGTGAAACGATCGAGTTCGGGCCATAACCTTTGAAGTTTGAACCAAGTTTCGACTGAAACTTTTAGAAATCACCATTTAAAGATTATCTCAGCAAACAAACAAACAAAAATAAAATAAAATAAAATAATAAAAAATGAACATTCTCACATATTGAAAATGAATGGTTTGATTATAACATTTTAGACAAATAGGTTCACTCACGAAGTGGACACAAGTATTGTCCCTAAAATATATGAATAATGCTAGGGAGACTAAATCTGCAAACTAAATAATGTGTCACAAATATGAATAAACATGTTTATCAACTTTTAAGTAATAAACCAATCATCAACTTCTATGTCCTTTAGTTTTCAAAACTTAGTCTCCAAATTTAGTCTCACTCAGTTAGACCAACATTGTTATTAATTAACACTTGAAAATTATAATCATGCATTCCTTCCTCCCTTATAGCCACAGATTAGAGATTAGTGTATGATAACTTTTCAGTATACTAATACTGTTGAAATTAAAACTTTGCAGTGTACCAAAACTGTTTTATTTGGTAAACTTGAACTATTTTGTGAAGTTTAATCTGGTGCCAGATGTATATGGCTGCGATGAATGGGTTTTGACTTAGAAACCAGCAGATAGATTTGAATGATCACTAGAAACAAAATACTCTCTTTCCTGCACTCTGTTTTCTGCAGCAAAACTGCTCATATTTGCTATATACATATACATATATATATATATATATATATAATATATATGTTCCTTCATCTTTTGTAATATAATCTATGTGTTTAGTTGATTAAACTAATATAGCTCCATTAGTTATATTGCAATATATATACATCAGAAATATCACATTATGTCTTTAATTATATGAAGGTACGTCGGAGTGGGCGACGATGATGATGTGCAATTATTTTATTACTTTATTGAGTCTGAGAGGAGTCCCGAGAACGATCCTCTTGTGCTTTGGCTCACCGGAGGTCCCGCGTGTTCTGGTTTTCATACCCTTGTATACGTAAATATCGGTACGTACATATTTCTGTTTCAGTACTGTTATGTATATATCCTTTTACTGATAAGTAACCCTACCCCTTAAAAGGCTTGCCCGAATATTTGTGACTGGGTCATTCACCAAAATAAGTAGCTCTATACGCGATAAGTACATAATAGTTTCGTATAGTTAATTCTTACAAACAGGTTTAAGGTATGTACTTGTAATTTTGCTGTAGGTCCACTTTCATTTGACTACGCACATTCCATTGGCAACAAGCCAAAATTGAAGTTGAACCCATACTCATGGACAAAGGTGCGAAACTTCGATTGCCTTGTGCCTGTTTGGGATTTTATGTTTGATAAAATAGCTAATCTTTACCATCTTGTGTGAATCTCTTTCTTAAAAGATCACGTCTTTAATTTTCTTATATAACCCTTATGTACAACAAACATTATTTACAAAATAAGGATAAGACAATTATTTATACTAATTTGAAATTGAAATAAAAATAAATTTCTTCAATATTTTTCTCCCACCTCCCTCTCCCTTTCATATATTTCTTATATAACTCCAAAAATTTCAGGTTGCCAACATAATATTTATAGATGCACCTGTGGGCACAGGATTTTCATATGCAACAACTTGGAAAGGATACAATACAAGTGACACGTCCCATGCCGCACAGACATATCAGTTTCTTAGAAAGGTTGGAGAATTCACTAAAGGGGTTATTTTAGGCTTTTGGTAAATGAATTGTTGGGCTTAAACCCTAGTAATTAACTGTTGATTTTTCTTTTCACTGTTGTGGAGCAGTGGCTTGTAGATCACCCCAAGTTCCTCAACAATCCACTCTATATTGGTGGAGAGTCTTATTCAGGCATAGTCCTTCCTGTTGTTGTTCAAGAAATAGCCGATGGTAATTAATCCTCTTGCATTTTATTACGTTCGGACTAATTTGTTTTAATTTGTTTTCTATTAATTCTTCTGCAGGTAATGAAAAAGGAGTTGCGCCAGCAATGAATCTTAAAGTACATTTTTTGCCATTGAATTTTTAGTCATTTCGGTTCCTTTCTACTTAAATAATTTCTAGTCATCAATGACGTCTCGGATTCTCAGGGGTATGTGCTTGGCAACCCGGCGATACATTCAGCACACAGATATAGTAATTATGTTGTACCCCTTTCTCACTTAAAAGCACTAATATCAGATGAACTATACCAGGTGAATATATACCCTTTGCTTTGTTTGCTTGCATGCATGTACCTGATGTAAGAATATTTTTGTGCTTACTAAAGTATGGCCGGCCAGTATTACGTAACAGAGAATGCTAGCTATCTTTCTAGTTTGTATTTTTTTTTTTTTTTTTTTTTGGGTGGCCCTTCTACTCATCTTTTGACTCGTGAACTCTACTCTTTCATCTAGAACTCAATGTTTTGAAATTACTAATTAAATGATAAGAACTAGGTCCCACCACCTATCTCTCTATGCATTCACTTCTTCACTAACCTTATGCTCTACCAAGTCCTCTCGGAGTAGAGATTTTCCAATGTAACCGTCACACAGGGTGGTACATCACGTGTCGCTATATAAATGGTGAGATATGTGTATTAAAAAATTAATAACTTAAAAATAAAATTTCCCACCACTTACATAAAAACACGTGTACCACCCGCGTTTGCGTCACAACTAAAAATTTCTCCTCTCAGAGTAGCCGCCACCACATGTTAAAATGTGAGTGAGAAAGGTACAAAGAATAAGCTAAATAGAGAAGGTAGCTAGTATTTGTTCGTATATAATACGCACATGTTTCAGTGGGTTGTCCATATTTAAGTTACTATTATGGAGTCATGGATAAAAACTATTAGACAATTAACTCTTGAAGTTATTATATGTATGAAGAAGGTTTGCTTTTCAGGATGAGGCATAATGTGAATATTTGTTTTTCATGGCTTCATCACCTAAAAGTATTATGATTTCTGTATGAATAGAACTCTTGAACATGTGCATGCTTCTTTGAGGGTTTTTTTATTTTTATTTTTCTTTTATAACGATATTTGGGAAGTAGAGAGTAGAACTGAAATTGTGACTTCTGTTTGACAAAAAAAAAATAAAAATAAAAAATTGTGACTTTTGGTGCAAATATGAATGCTTTTAAATAATTGAACTACAAAGTCTGTACATGTACTCTTTGCAGTTCATTTTATGCGTGACAAAAATTTTTGGGAGATGATTGTCTAATAAGATCGTCAAAAGCTTTTTTGATTAAGTTATACGCATATATTAGAATGTGAGCATCCAACGCTATCCAAATTGACAGTATAGGTGGGAGAACCCAAAATTATTTGACTCATGTTTCAATGTAACAAAATATTCAACAATACATCTCTATATGTAATGCTCTTGCACGAGGGCGCACACACACATATATCCAAACTAATTTTTTGCTAATGAGATATTATTGTCTCTCTTATGGTGGTCATTGTTAAACTTTCGTAGTCAACTAAAACAAACTGCAAGGGAGAGTATATCGATGTGGATCCAGACAATGACTCATGCCTGGAAGACTTGGACCTTATCAAGGAGGTGTGTACAGAATGGTCCTAGTGAGGTTCAATCCTGATCAATTTCCTATTTCTTTAATAACTACCTATCTAACTCACTAAAAACTATCACTTTACCCTTGTATGAGTAATATTGTGAGATATATCAAGAGGTACTGGCTTTACATTTGAATCAACAGTGTGTCAAAGACATAAACGACGTGAATATATTGGAACCAAAATGTATTGATTCATCCCCAACCCCGAACCATCTCAGTAATGACTCTGTAAAACTTCTCCTTCCTTTTTCTCAACTTCCAAGGCAATGGTGCCGGGTGAGCTGCCCTCTATATATTTCTGCACGCACACATGCATTAGTCAATGTAAACTTTTTATTAACTCAGCATGTATCTACATTGCTTTTCATGCAGAAAGACAACTATATCTTCTCTGATATTTGGGCAAATGATAAAGCGGTTCAGAATGCTCTCCACATTCGGGAGGTAATTATTTAGTTATATTCTAATGTTACCAAAAAGAAAAACATAGTAAAATTTAATTAGAAATAATACGATACAAAATCCCGTTTGATAACAATTTCATTTTTAGTTTTAGTTTGTGTTAGAAATAGAGGGGAATACATGGCAGAAATGAGGGATATAGAAGAGCGAGGAAGGATGGAAGATAGTGAAAAGAAATGTATAAGCAAATGTGCACAAATTTAAAACTAAAAACCTAAAACTATATGTTTTCAATTTGCATAATTTGTTTTAAAACTAACCACGAAATAGTCATCATAGGTGACATAATTTTCTGATCAAACTGAGTTTTTGAAATGACAATATCAGGGGAGTATTGAGGAATGGGCGAGATGCAATACGAGCTTACAAACTTCATTTATACATGATATTGCCTCTAGTCTTATTTATCTTGAAAACCTCATAAAACAAGGCTACAGAGTTCTGGTTTACAGGTAATGTGGTATACTCTTACATCAATTGTGTCTTATACTCAAGCTTACAAAAGTTTTAAACAAGAAGCGCTTATTTGTTCGTTAATTCCTTATCCTTGGACAAAATCTTGGGCTGAAAAATCGACAGTGGAGACCAGGACATGAATGTTCCTTATATGGCTACAATTGCTTGGATAGAATCTCTGAACTTGACGGTTGCTAGTCACTGGAAACCATGGCTCGTCAATGGACAAGTTGCAGGGTTGATTTCTAATTCATTTTCTTGTATTTAAGTTCAATCTAGCAAGAAAATTAATTTGCAATTTTCTCAAGCTACACTATGTAAAAATTCTTCCCCAGATACCGAGTGCAGTACACACATGAAAGCTACCAGTTGACACACACAACTATAAAGGCAAGAATTAAAAAAACCATCGTTAACTTTGTTTTTATATACAACAGTTTGTTTGAGCAAAAGCTAAAATAAAATTTCTCTTCGAGCAGGGAGGAGGCCACGCAGCTCCGGAGTACAAACCTGAAGAATGTCTTGCTATGGTTAGCAGGTGGTTCGCGTACTATCCTCTCTAGTCAGTAATTTGGGATTACCAGTCAATCTATTGAAAGATTAAAATTGGACTTATCTTTTTTTTCCATAGCAACATTTTCATCCCATGTTGTACCTGCAAAAGTTCATTAATCAATGTTGTACTAGTGCATCCTCCTTATCGATATATACTGGCAATTTAAGTAGTACCCAATGCCAAGGTGTTTCATGTATACAGTCACTGCTGTCCTCTAGCTCTTTCGTGAGAGTTCTCTCTCCTTTGTGTGAGTTTCCCAGTTCCATCCATTTCATAGCTGCGGGCTCAAATTCTGTAGCAATGTAATGCTTTCTCCCCAAATTGATGATTTTGGTAATAAGTAGCATTTTTATGATGAACCCTCCATTTGTTTGATGCATAAGCTTGCATCCAAGTTCGAAGGGATCTATACTGATGAGAGGCCCTAGCTATGGCTAGGATTGGTGGCAGTACTCTTCTCCTCCTCTCTCCATTTTCCTTTCACTTCCTTCTCCTTCTCCTTCAGCTTCTGTTTCTGTTCGTAGCCCCTTCTTGCCCTTTTTCCATTTCCCTCTTCCTTTCACATTTTAACCCTGTTTTCCCTGTTTCATTTCGTTTCCCCCTTCATTTCACTTTCCATCCCAATCGGCTCCATCCTTCATCGACTCCAAAATCTGGTTAGGCTCCTACTTAATTTCACCGCGATTAATCGGGGTCTCACCTGGAAGGTGTCTTGAGCTCTGGTTCGGGTCTTCACAACACCTCCTTCGTTGGGTTTGCCTTTGACGGCACTATTGCTAGTGGGCTGCTTCTTCCCACTGGCTTCCTTCGATTTGTGGCGGCTACCGTTGTGGTGCTCACTAGCGGTGTTTGAGGCTCTGTTCTGGGGTTATGCGTTCGCTCTGTTTTCATCTAGTTTTGGGGCTCTTTTCAGCTTGATTTCGGGTGTGTGCTGGGACGTTGGTTCAGTTGGTAGGCAAGCGGATTTCCAACGGCGACGATGTAGAAAGCTGTTAGGGTTTGCTTCGTTGTTTTGTATGTTTTTGGCTCTTGGTCACAATGGAGGTCTATTCATTTGTTTGTGTGTTTGTTGTAGTGAGGCCTCTTCTTATGTAATTATGTTGTGTCGATAAGAGTAAATTGTAGTTATGGTCCCTGAATTTTAACTCAATTGGAGCAACGGTTTCTCAACTACAAATCCATTATCATTGGTCCCTCAACCTTAATTCAACTAGAGAAATGCTCCCTTAACTTTAACCCAATTGTAGCAATGGTCCTTCCTACATAACTTGTTTTGACAAAAATTTTAATGTAGTTGACGAAAATGACTATAATTACACACTTTGACGAGCTGAGAGACCCTAATTATATAAATGGTTATTCCAACATAACTTATTTTAACAAAATTATGACAAAATTGATGAATAGGACTATAGCTACACATTTTGATAAGTTGAGAAATCAATGATAATGAATTTTTAATTGATGGACCATTACTCTAATTTAATTAAAATTGAAGAACAATTGTTACAATTTACTCTGTTAGTAATAAAGCAACGGTCCCTCAACTAAAAATCCATTACTATTGTAAATTGTTACAATTTACTCTGTTAGTAATTTCAATTAAAATTGAAGAACAATTGTTACAATTTACTCTAATTGTTTTCAATTAGAGCAACGGTCCCTCAACTAAAAATCCATTACTATTGGTCCCTCAATCTTAATTCAACTAGAGAAATGTTCTCTTAACTTTAACCCAATTGTAGCAATGGTCATTCCTACATAACTTGTTTTGACAAAAATTTTAACGTAGTTGACGAAAATGACTATAATTACACACTTTGACGAGTTGAGAGACCCTAATTATATAAATGGTTATTCCAACATAACTTATTTTAACAAAATTTTGACGAAATTGATGAATAAGACTATAGCTACACATTTTGATAAGTTGAGAGACCAATGATAATAAATTTTTAGTTGATGGATCATTACTCTAATTTAATTAAAATTGAAGAACAATTGCTACAATTTACTCTGTTAGTAATAAAGTCACCTTTCAACAAAAAAAAAAGTCTTTCAGCTAGCGGCACAGCTCATTGACTAGCCGAAGTTGGCTTTGTATTTTTATTATAATTTTTGTTCGAGTAACTTCTTGTACTGTTTAATTTTATCAATAAAGCTATCATTTAGCCTTAAAATAAATATTTTCTTCTAATGAAATTTTATGTTTGACAAAACAATAAGAAAGAATACAAACAGAAACGACTTCAATAACTCACAAATCTCTGAACCTCAAATTAAAAATAATCTAAACACCGACAGACCATTTTAAGCATATTTGGAAGCTGTCATTGGATCTATTTTGCCCTAAAATTATGGTTACCAGCAAGTTTGGTATAGATTTGTTCATCAGTTGTGCGTTGTGGTGGTTCACATGATCGCAATAACGACATCAACATGTTAGATGATCGCAATAGCGAGATTAATATGTAGGAACGTAGTCTGAGCTATGCTTAGTTTTCAGTACCAAATCACATTTGTTTTGGTCATACCTCATTCAAATCCCTCCCCAGAATGCCTTTTCTAAATGTTTTCATTTTTTCTAGCATTATATTTGAATCAGAGAAATAAACTTATAATTTTGATAAAAATCAAAATTTATAAATTGACATACACTAATTCTTTCGTTTAGATTCATAAATATAGAAAATTTAGAATTTCTGTGTGGGAAAAAAACTTGCAATTTCTAATTTTAAATTTCATATAAATAAGTGTCATTTCTAAATTTCCATGAGTGAGAATTTAAAAATAACAAATTATGTTTCAACTTCCATTGTTCTTTTAGGATAATCAAACAAGAAAATTCATAAATTTTAGACAATAAAATTATGTCATTCCAACTTTCTCATCCGAACAGGGTGTAACTTTATTTGTATCGTCGATTTGAAGAACTTAGCGTGATTTCCCATTTATTATTGGCCAAATTTGTCTGATGACAACTCGTAGGCCCTATTACGTGACTCTTTTTTATTATCATGCTATTCATACTATGTTTTTGTAGGTGGCATGATGTGGATAGCCACATTATTTAAATTAATCAGATTTTTTAATTTAGTTCATTATTTAATAAACTAATAATTAAGAAAAACTAGTTAATTAAATGATGATTATGGTATACGGTGAGTCTTTCTCCTTTATTTTCTTGAATTTTACAAATTTTTCAAATGATATGATTGTCTACGTCAGGTGCTATAATATAAAAATATAATATAAATAGAATTAGTGTATGATACCTCACTGTATTTTGGGCTCACTGCAAAATCTCTCCCTCAGTTGAGTCTGGGATGTTAATCTTGTCTACCATCCCTGATCTCATCTTTAATTCTTTATGACAAAATTAGAGCAAAACTTGAACACAGCAAATCATCCCAGCTCTTACAAAACAGAGAGGGATTCAGGAGAGGTTGACCTGCAAATCCCAATTCCCAACCGCCGTGATGAGAATCCCTCATCCGAATCACCACCCATCCAAGTCGGCCACAGCCCCAGCGGAGGACGACTCTGACCCAATCCGACCCATAATGCCCGGCCTCGGCATGTCGGTGGCCGGCGGGCTGCGGAAGAAGGGGCTTGGCGTGAGGCCATGGCTGCTTCTGGACTCCAGCGGGCAAGCCCAGGTTGTAGAGGCCGGCAAGCACGCCATCATGCGGCGGACCGGTCTACCCGCTCGGGACCTTCGTATCCTGGATCCGCTTCTTTCGTACCCGTCTACGGTGCTGGGTCGAGAGCGAGCTATCGTGATCAACTTGGAGCACATCAAGGCCGTCGTCACCGCCCATGAGGTCCTGCTGCTCAATTCCCGAGACCCGTCTGTCACACCATTTATTGAGGAGCTTCAGCGGCGGCTTTTGCGCCACCACCAAGCCACCACCAAACCCGTGAAAATCCAGGTTCCAAAAAGTTTAAATATTTCGTCTAATGGCCATTGTTTATGATTGCAATTGTGATTTCTAGTATTGAGCTGTGTTGTTTGTTGAGTTTGCTGCAGCGAAAACAGCAGCTTGCTGCTGGTGTAAATCACAGGAAATAAAACACAAGTAAACAGAAATTAAAAGTGAACAAAAAGACGCCAGAATTTTGTGGAAAAAGCCCTCCGATGTGAAGGGAAAAACCACAGGACAAGGTCCAAAATACGTCCACTATTGGAATGGGATTACAAACACTAAACTCTCTAAACTTTAGAGGCTGACTAACTCAACAGCACGCACACACTCTTGGATGAACTCACTAATTTTTCTGTTACACTCACACTTTGTAGAAGAGCTACAGGCTAAAAGCATATATATATTATATTCATAATCAACTCCCTTCTAGAAAACTATGGAAGGGGATAGACAAAGCAATCAATATTGAGCTGCTTTACATTTACTCAGTTCTTGAAACTGGAAAAACCTTTCTTTGTCCAAGGATTTTGCTTCTTAGACAGCTGTGCATTAAAGATGGGCATTTAATTTCATGAGGAGGGAATTCTAACAATCTCCCCCTTCCCGACTCATGTCGAAGAAATGTAGACCTCCTGATGTTGTGCACCGCTCATGTTTTCCTTTAGGAAGAGCTTTCGTCAACATATCATACTTGTTGCCGTTGGTATGAACTTTGTCCAGCTGCAACAATTTTTTCTCAAGCACATCTTGAATCCAATGGTACTTGATATCAATGTGTTTAGACTTATAGTGAAAACTTGGATTCTTACTGAGATGGATGGCACTTTGATTGTCGCAGTAGACGACAAACTTTTTCTGGTGAAGACCAAGTTCTTTGAAATATCTCTTCAACCACAACATCTCCTTGCAACATTCTATAATGGCAATGTACTCTACCTTTGCAATTTAGATTGCCAAGACACTGCTCCCCCTGCAAAAGTAAATAAATAGCCTGAACCCCTGCAAAAGTAAATAAATAGCCTGAAGTTGATCTTTTCGTGTCTCTGTCTCCCGCCAAATCTGCATCCGTGAAGCCTTCAAGAACAGGCTTATTATTTCCAAAACACAAACATAACTTTGAAGTACCTCTAAGGTACCTTAGAATCCATTTAACTGCTGCCCAATGCTCCTTCCCAGGATTTGCAAGAAACCTGCTCACCACTCCTACTGCATAGGCAAGGTCTGGCCTAGTGCAAACCATTGCGTACATTAAACTTCCTACGGCTGAAGCATAGGGAATTTTCATCATTTCTTCCATTTCTTCCATTGTTGAAGGGCATTGGCTGTTGCTTAGCTTGAAGTGAGCAGCAAATGGACAGCTTACAGACTTGGCTTTGTCCATGTTGAACCTTTCAAGTACTTTCTCAATATATCTTTCTTGAGACAACCACAATTTGCCTTCTTTCTTGTCTCGAGAGATTTGCATGCCAAGAATTTGTTTCACAGGTTCCAAATCCTTCATATCAAAGGATTTGCTTAACTTCTTCTTCAACTTGTCAATCTTACCAGCATCCAGACCAACAATTAACATATCGTCCACATATAGAAGCAATATAATGAAATCCTTACTGGAAGATTTTTGAATGAACACACAATGATCAGAAGCTGTCTTCTTGAACCTATTATCAACCATGAAGGACTCAAATTTCTTGTACCATTGTCTTGGAGCTTGTTCAAGTCCATATAGACTCTTTTTCAGCTTGCAGACCATATGCTCCTTCCCTTTAATTTTAAAACCTTCCGGCTGCTCCATATAAATATCTTCATGCAAATCACCATGTAGAAAGGCTGTTTTGACATCTAATTGCTCAATCTCCACATTCATGCTTGTTGCCAATCCCAGAACAACACGAATTGAAGTCATTTTCACAACCGGCGAGAATATCTCATCAAAATCAATGCCTTTCTTCTATGCATACCCCTTCACAACCAATCTCGCTTTGTACCTTGGTTTTGAGTTTTCAGTTTCTTTTAGCTTGAAAACCCATTTGTTTGGAAGAACTTTCTTTCCCTTTGGTCTTTCCACCAAATCATACATATGATTCTTATACAAGGAATTCATCTCCTCTTGCATAGCTTTCAACCATTCTTCTTTGTGAACATCAAACTGCACTTCTTGGAAGCATTCGGGTTCGCCACCATCTGTAAGTAGGACATATTCGTGTGGCGAATATTTCACGGATGGTACACATTGTCTTCTGGACCTTCTTAACTCCATATCTTGTTCACGCGTGGGTTGTTCTTCTTGACTCTTTTCGATATTAAAATCTACCGTTGCATTTTCTTGGCCATCATGATTATCATCTGTAATTTCTGGTTCAGCTCCCCCTTCAACATCGTGAGCTACAACAGGAGAAATTGGATCGAAATGAATCAGACTATCAAAATAAGGCTGATCACATTTTACATTCTTCTCAAAATCTTCAATTGTTTGGTCTTCAAAGAAAACCACATCTCGACTTCGAACCACTTTCTTGCTTACAGGATCCCACAATTTGTAGCCAAAATTTTCATCTTCATAACCCAAGAATACACATTGCTTGGCCTTGTCATCAAGCCTTGATCTCTCTTCCTTGGTTATATGCACAGATGCTCTGCAACCGTAATGTCTTCAAGTGTCCATATGAGACACCTTTCTTACTCCATTCCTTCTCTGGAACATCTCCATTTAAGGGTGATGAAGGAGACAAATTAATGAAATAACATGATGTTCTCATCGCCTACCCCCAAAAAGTTTTGGGCAATTTCGCATGAGACAACAAACATCTTATTTTTTCCACAATGGTGTGATTCATCCTTTCTGCAACACCATTGTGTTGTGGAGTTCTCAAAACAAATTGCTCATGTCTAATGCCATGCATTTTACAGTACTCAACAAATGGTCCCAAGTACTCACTACCATTGTCGGTGCGAATGCATTTCAGTTTCACTCCTGTCTCTTTTTCCACCATATAGCATGAAAGCTTTTAAATGTTGACAGCACCTGGTCTTTTATTTTTAAAGCATATGCCCAAACTTTTCTTGAATGATCATTTATGAAAGTGACAAAATAAGAAGCACCACCCAAGGATTTAACTTTCAATGGCCCACACACATCCGAATAAACCATGTCTAAAATATTTGATTTTCTTTCATGATTTCTTTGAAAAGAAACTCTATGCTGCTTGCCAATTAAACAATGAATGCAGCTGTTTATGTGTGTACCTTTAATTTCAGGGAGGATTTCTTTCTTTGCAAGAATTTGCAAACCCTTCTCACTCATATGACCCAGCCGCTTGTGCCATAGATCGATCGAAGCATCCTTTTCCATTGCATTTAGCTCCCCCTTCCATGGTTGAGCATGGGTTCTATATAGAGTGCAGCATTTTCTTCCACTTGCAATTACAAGGGATCCCTTTTTGAGCTTCCATCTCCTATTTGAAAACTTATTCTTGTATCCGGCATCATCCAGCTTTCCGACAGAATTTAAATTTAGGTGTAGGTCTGGCACATGTCTAACGTCATTGAGCATGAGTTTACTGCCACGATCAGTTTCTAGATTCACTTCACCAGCCTTATATGATGAAAAAAATGCCTTGTTTGAAGTAGCATGAAAGGAGGCTCAGGAGTCTATTGTCCAAGTGGTATCTTCATAAGACATATTCAAGCATGATTTTTCACACTTCGAGAGAACAATAATATCATCGTCTGAGGATATAGCAGCAGTATCTTTCTTTTCTTGTTTTTCTTCATTTTCTTCTCCTTCTTGAATTTTCTGCATTCTCTTCTGTAGTGACCTTTTAAACGACAATAATGACATACAACATCCTTTCTTGGCCTTGATTTGCTTCTTGACCTCCCATGAGACTGAGGATAAGCACTTCTATTTTTATTCCTCCCCCTCTTTTCTACAAGCAAAGCTTATGAGCAGGAAGAATCTGTGGATTTTCTTCTCGTTTCTTCGTTCAGCAAACTAGCAGTGACTTGATTCATGGACAAGACTCCATCTGGAGCAAAGTTGATCACAGAAATGGCCAAGGTTTCCCAACTGTTTGGAAGAGAACTGAGAAGCAAGAGAGCTTGTAGTTCATCATCCAACACCATATTCATTGAAGAGAGCTGATTGACGATGTTTTGCATCCCGTTCAAGTGTTCGTTGACGGAGGTGCCATCTTTGAACTTTAAATTGACAAGTTTTTTCATCAACAAAACTTTGTTGCCCGCTGTCTTTCTTTTGTATAAGTTTTCAAGCTTCTTCCACAACGAAAGTGCGTCAGTCTCCTTCGAAATGTGATGATACACACTATCATCAAGCCATTGCCTGATAACTCCAATGGTTCTTTGGTTTTGTTTCTTCCATTCCTCATCGGACATTTTTTCTCGCTTGTCACCTTCAATTGGACCGAACATATCCTTGCAATGCAGTAAGTCCTCCATTTTTTATTTCCAAATAATGCAGTTTCTTCCATTTAGGCTCACCATTCGATTTGTGTGGACATCCATGATCTACAAGGCAACCTGGCTCTGATACCAATTGTTGAGTTTGCTGCAGCGAAAACAGCAGCTTGCTGCTGGTGTAAATCACAGGAAATAAAACACAAGTAAACAGAAATTAAAAGTGAACAAAAAGACACCAGAATTTTGTGGAAAAAAACCCTCCGATGTGAAGGGAAAAACCACAAGACAAAGTCCACGTCCACTATTTGAATGGGATTACAAATACTAATCTCTCTAAACTTCAGAGGCTGACTAACTCAAGAACACGCACACACTCTTGGATGAACTCACTATTTTTCTATTACACTCACACTCTGTGGAAGAGCTACAAGCTAAAAACATATATATATTCATGATCAACTCCCTTATAGAAAACTATGGAAGGGGATAGACAAAGCAATCAATATTGGGCTGCTTTACATTTACTCAGTTCTTGAAACTGGAAAAACCTTTCTTTGTCCAAGGATTTTGCTTCTTAGACAGCTGCGCATTAAAGATGAGCATTTAATTTCATGAGGAGGGAATTCTAACATTGTTAATTGTGATTATTGTGGCCACTTAGTACTACAGTTTGGTGGTATTCGTTAAGTGAGAGGTCTTAGATTCAATTCTTGCCAAAGGCTAATTTGAACCACATTATTGCTAACCCATTATGAGGCTAAACACACCCTCTCCCCCTTAGTACAGATAATATTTTTTGTTAAAAAAAAAAAAGCTTTGTTGTTGATTGTGGTGTTATTTAATTAAGGTTCTAAAAAACACTAGGCGCTAGTCGAGCGGTGGGCAGGAGCCTAACGCCTAGGCGGCTAGGGGCCTAGGCAGATTTATGTAAATTTATTGTATATCTTGTAAATAACGATTTGCACTAAGTCGCGGTAGGCCTTCACCGCCTAACCCTTAGGCCGATTTTTAGAACACTGTATTTAATTGTGATTTTGTCATTGTTTTGTGTTGTTAATTTTGGGTAGGAGAAGGAGGGCAATGACAATGAATCGAATTGGTATGAAATGGAAGAAGCAGAGGCAGATGCACAAGTGAGAAGAGCTGCTGGTGGAAATGGGGAAGGTGGGGCAACAGAGAAGCAAGGTCTGGAGGAGAATCGTGATGGTTTTAAGGTTCTGCCTTTTGAGTTTGTTGCATTGGAGGCATGCCTTGAGGCTGCTTGCAGTGTCTTAGAGAATGAAGTAAGTGAATACCATATTCCGGATTAGATTGCCTCATTCAATAATTCATTCCATTATGTGTAACTTGTTTTCCTTGTTTATGCAAATTTGAGAACAGGCAAAAACATTGGAGCAAGAAGCTCATCCAGCTTTAGATAAGCTCACTTCAAAGATTAGTACTCTCAATTTGGAACGCGTGCGCCAAATCAAGAGTCGCTTGGTTGCAATTACCGGCCGTGTTCAGAAGGTTAGCATAGCATTTGATAATCCATACCCTTTCCTTTCACGGCAAAGATTAAATGGAGATCTTCCTTCGTAGAGGCTTGTGGTTGTAAAGTTACATTTCTGATGACATGATTAACCAATGGATAAACTAGATGGCTTTCTCAGTGCTAAATTTGTCATGTATTACTTCTAGGTGAGGGATGAACTAGAACACTTGCTTGATGATGATGAAGATATGGCTGAAATGTATCTAACTGACAAGTTGGTTCAGCAACATCTTGAAAATTCGTCCACTTCGTCCTTGGGTGAGAGAGATGACATGGATCCTGAAGCTCCAGGATCAGACATGGATGACAGGCAGGGGAACTTAAAATCTCATTCTCATTTTAATTAATAGCCATGTCAGTTCTTCAGTCGTAACTTTCCTGTTGTACTGTATCAGGGGTCCCACTGAAATCTCAATGGAAGCTGGTGGGGACCACTTCAATTTTGAAGGTGATCCTCAAAACACTGATGACCCCCGGCATCAATTTCTTAGAAGGGACAGCCTTGGGACCGCTACTAGCTCCACGCATAGTGCTGTAGGAAAGGAACTCGATGTAGAAGAGCTTGAAATGCTTTTGGAGGCATATTTTGTGCAAATTGATGGTACACTGAACAAGCTATCCACGGTATGCAAGTACATTTTACCTTTCAATTTTGTTCGGTGCAAATATTTTGAAGTGAACATAATTTAAAATGGAGAGCGGTTCTATAACTTCTATTGCTCTAGAAGAAAGTGGGATGTCACAAAAACTTATATACGAGGAAACTAATATAAAGTTATGTTGCTTTGTTTAAAACATGTAACCGGATCTTTTTATAAAGTCTTCATTCAGTTCTTGGAAAAAAACACGTGTTGCTTTCATTGCCAATTTCCATTACTACTCTCCAAAATCCTGGACCAAAATTTCCTTTTCCCGACATCCTATCCTTCTTTCATATCATAACTACATAGTATAAAATTTATGCATTCATCTTTATATGTGGAATTTGCTCCTCTTATCATCAATGAATCACTTCATTCTTGTTTAGATGTGTAACATTACTGTTTTTATTTCATGTATATTTATTGTATATTGATTGTTCCTTGGCAGCTGAGGGAGTACGTTGACGACACAGAGGATTACATCAACATAATGTTGGATGACAAACAGAACAATCTCCTCCAAATGGGGGTCATGTTGACAACAGCAACCCTGGCTGTGAGTAGCTTTGTTGTTGTAGCTGGTGTCATGGGCATGAACATCCATATTGACCTATTTGATGAAGAAAAAGCAGGGATGCCACAATTCCTGTGGACAGTTGGTGGCGGTACTGCCGGGACCATATTCCTATATGTGACTGCTATCGGATGGTGCAAGCATAAGCGCTTGCTGGAGTAGTGAGGCCTGGCAGTTTATCATCAAGAACGCACCTAAAACTGAAGTGTGTGCTGCCTCTGGTAGATGTACTTCGGCTAGACAAACACGACTGTGTACAGCTTCTTCGCTTACCCTATGTAATGCAAATATGCATGCAATAAATATCATCATTTTCATTGTACTTTATGTTTGTAAGAGAATAATGTTTCAGGGTGTAGAGATCCAAAAGGTGCGATCCCTCCTATCATCTGGATTACTAGTCGAGGAAACGTTAGCTGGAAAGAAGATTGGGGTCAAAGTTTGAGGAATCTTAGGCGACCTGAATTGGCAGAACTCGAGTCACAATGCATCCGGTATGCCATTGTGAGTTTTGCATGTATATATGTAAAAACTTGAATGTGGCCGGAGTTTCGTCTTACTGTGTTGGTGTTCAACAGTTGTACGTGTAATGGAGAAAGGCGAATGTTCCTATGGAATTTATCTTTTTTTTTTCTCTATACAACGATATATTTTAAATTACGGGGAGGGGGGAGTTCGGGTAAATCTTACAATAGGCAACCTAATTTGATATCGAATTCGTCATCTACGAGATTCAGACATAAGACCTTTCATTTGCAAGTAAAGGAGAATACTATCAAATCATTGTACTGAGTTTGGAGTGAGGATTGGAGATCATGAAGTACCAAAGAGCGGCTGCTTTCACTACCAAGGATCTATCTTGCAAAAGAAAGAAGAGTTGGATGGAGACCTCAGCCATAGAATACAAGTTGGATGGATGAAGTGGAAGAGTGCATCCGGCGTGTTGTGTGACCGTCGTATGCTATTGAAGCTTAGGGGGAAATTTTATAGGATGGCAATAAAGTCAGCAATGCTTTATGGCACGGAATGTTGGGTAGTGAAGCATCAACACGTACATAAAATGGGTGTAGCGAAGATGAGAATGCTTCGTTGAATGTGTGGGCACACGAGAAAGGATAACATTAGGAATGAAGATATCTGAGGTAAAGTAGGAGTAGCTGAAATTGAAGGAAAGATGAGAGAAAATCGGTTACGGTAGTTTGGACATATGAAACGAAGGCTTACAGACGTTGCGGTTAGAAAATGCAATTACTGGACAGAGGTTCAAGGTCGAAGGGGTAAAGGAAAACTTAGGAAGACTTTGGAAGAAACTTTAAGAAAAGACTTGGGGCGTGTTTACTAATCCGTAATCAAATTGAGAGGAATAGAATTAAGGAGGAATTGGATTGAAGAGGAATTTAAATGAGGTGGAACTAGAATTAGATTTCTGTTAGAGTTGTTTACTAAAACTATTTGGAATCGGAATAAGAAAGACATTAATCTATATAAACTGTTTACTGATTCTTATGAATCGGAATGAAAACTAATATGATTACTAAAATACCCTTAGTTAAACTAATCTATTTTATATGCTAATTATTTTTAATAAAACTTTTAATCTTTCATTTTTTTTTTTTTTTTTTTTTTTGATGAAAAAGGGCCAAAACCCATCATTTTTTTTTTATTTTTAGTATAGAGAACAAATTTCTTTTTTCTTTTTTAGTAAAAGTTATTTATTCTTCATTTTTCCTTTTTTTTTTTATTTTTTGGTGTGACCCTCTCTCTCTCCCTCTCTTCCCCATCTTTTTGCCGACCCACCCCCTTTCTAAAATTTATCCCATCTTTCTCTACTGCCTACATGCTACCCTCCCACCCCATTCTAAAATTTCCCCCTTTTTCTCTGCTGCAAATCCACTTCACCTTTGCGAAGAACCTTTCATGCTCCCTCCCTCCATATCCCAGCCTTTATTTTTTACCCCTTTTTCTCTGTTGCAGATTCACCCCACCTTTGCGGTTAAAGAAAATGACAACATACCAACGGGAAAGGAGTCATTTCCAAATGCTTTTTTACAAATGGGCAATGCCTCATGGGCAAGCTGTTCAGCTTCTTCATCTCGTTCCAAATGGTTGAGTGTAACGGTGAGGTGCAACGTTGGGAACGAAGATGCAGGGGTGTTTTGGGATATCAAAAGAAGTACAAGGGCAGTTTGGGAAGAAAATTTTGATTGCTGATGGTCCCTTTCTTCTGGAATTCAATTACCATTTATTTCTTGGTAATTGGATTCTGGATATATCCGGAATTGAAATCCCCATTTTGGGTGGACCCCACATAAAATCTGATTCCCCAATTGCTAGTAAACAGCAGAATGCTTCGGGAGGAATTCAATTTTGTTTCTCTCCATTCCACTTCCGATTGGTAAAGAAGCCATTAGAGTACTTGGATCTAATAGAAGACGTGGCACAGAACCGAGCGGAATGGCGTTTTAGGATTCATACAGCCGACCCCACTTAGTGGGAAAAGGCTTTGTTGTTGTTGTTGTTGTTGCTCGACTCCTTAGACCTACTCCAACACTTCGAGTAAAACTTAAATTTTAGGTTCTAAACATACCCTAACTTGCTCTAAGTCTCCAACCATTGGGTCAACTATGAGTTTTAACTCGAAACTCATTTCTAGGGCAAATTTAGCTCAAAATTCCCCTCCATCCAGGTTAGTAGGTTTGTCCACCATATATGTGTATTTTTTTTTACTTTTATATTTATAAATTCATTGAATCCAACTGCTAAGATATAATATGATCAAATCTAACGGTCAAGAAAAAGATCTAATGGTCCAAATTTAAATCCAACGGCTAAAATAATTAAAAAATTCTTTCATGTGTTTTATATTCTTTTTGACACTCCCTGATCCAGAATGTCCACTAAGACCCCGAATTGAGCCATGCTGGGTGACACCTGGAAGGTGACGAAGCCATAAAATGTGATAATGTATAAAATGTGAATAAATTAAAATCTAAAAGTGCTTAAGTACAAGAGTGTGCGGTGAGCAGATCTGGACCCATTTCACACGTGATACAAAGCATAGGTATAGTACAGTAAGGTAAGATAATGATTATATCATCATAAGAAGACATCTGTACTGAAAAGTGTCACGAATCCTCGTCGATAACTCTGCTACTAGAACCTGGAGGGGTGCACAAATAGAAAATGTGAGTGAGCGAAACAAAACTTTTCAAACCAATTTCAATTACCAAAGGCAATAACCCCTCGCCATAACACCTGTATAATTTCCCAGAAAATAACAGGCGTGACTATAACTCAAAACCATAACCAAAATAACAATCTCACAGCTATGTCGTGTCAAATAACTCAACAAGAATAAGTAACCTAGATGAAATAAATCAATATGAAATGGTATGTCAGTCGGATCCACCTATTGTGGCCTGTACGGCTGAACCAATAGTTCATCAACATGCTAGCCGAAGTCACCTCACATGACATGTACGGTTGAATCAATAGCTCATCAACATGCTAGCCAATAGCTCAACAACATGCTAGCTGGAGTCACCTCACGTGACTTGTATGGCTAAATCAATAACTCATCAACATGCTAGTCGGAGTCACCTCACGTGACCTGTACGGCTCAGCCATAGCTCAATAAGTATACATGTACACGAGTCAGAACCACCTAAAGTGATATGTATGACAGGATTGGGTGTAAATAAATACGCTCAAGTGCTACGATCACTTAAAGACTGTGCGTGCTACGATCACGTGAAGATTGTGCGAATAATCGTGGGTCACCTACGAGTCAGAACCACTTATTGTGATCTGTATGACAGGATTGTGCACCTACCTTGGATCCAAGGTGAGCATAAGGTGCAGGAGGTGAACATCACGTGAAGGACTGTGCCCTGGCCATGGGCAGAAGCATTAACACCCGGGTGTAGGTTTATGAGCTCTAACTGCATCTAATATAACATGTACGACTCATGGGCAACCTATACGACAAGGTCGGAGTTGCCTATTATTGCAACCTATACGACAATGTCGGAGTTGCCTAAAACATAAATGTAGTCATGCCATAACTCCATCATTTCAACTAATACCATAAACTCACCTGAACTTACCTGTGTGTCCTGCGTTCACCTTTGCACTTCAAAGCATTCACAATAATGATGTGCATATAATATACATATGGATAAGCCATGATGCAATCTAATACTCAACCATAACATAGTGTTTCCAAATATATATACACACACAACATGGCATGAAATGCATAATCTATAACGCCCCACTTCCAAACTATTTATTTTCGGGAATAATTATCGGTGATAAGCCCAACTAGACACTAGTTTAATTAACTATCATTACTTACGTTTCCTTACTTTAATTTCTTGATTCTTCAAACATTGATTTATGACCAACATTTAACCACCAAATCATAAGGTTAAATCTCACATTTTCCACCAATGTCCCTCACATTGCTCAATTCCCCAAGCAAGGCTATTGTCTCAATTATTTAGTCTCATTTATTATATGGCTGCATCTAACGTCTCGTTAGACTGCCTACGTACCCAACGGGGATCAAGCCATTCGTAGTTCGTACTAGTCCTCCAAAGCATTCACAAAAATTATATGAAATATTCAATTTATAAACGTTGGTGGCGATGTCAAAAACGCACTCACCTTAGGTCCATGCTACAACTCCCAAGCACGAATATCGAGATGTCATGAACAATCCTCACCTAGAACAATTATTTAGTCACGTCTCAGAACTCTTATTTATAGAACCCATAGTTTACATAAAACACATCCCAAGGATGTTCTTAAATGATTTGAGATCCATTGACCAAAAATCAACCTTTGGTCAAAGATCAACGGTAAGGTCCACAACCCTACGTAACTCAATCCGGAAGATCCACATCTAGGATTTCCTATCTGAAACTTCTAAAGATCCACATTAAACTTCCAGAACATAATACTAAAGTTTCATTCCGATTCAACGGTTGGATCTCCGCCAATTGTCAATTCAAGTGGCGGTCAACGTTTTATTTTACGAACTTACAAATCCAATTTGGGAAGATCCATACGTCAGATTTCCAATCTGTAACTTTCTAATATCCTTAAATATTACATACCATAATGTATTAAAATTTGGTGACGATCCAACGGTCGGATCGTCAATTCATGCAAAGATCTCTCAATGGCCAACTAGGTGGTCAACTATGAAACTATATTAAACATCATAATTTCACTAAACGGATGTCAAATGTGGAATTGGAGCTTCAAAATTAGCCTAGGAAGGTCAAGTGGAGTCTCGGCCCATGCACTGTTGCGCGTCGTGGACGACCGCCACAGTTCGCCGCAAAATTCCACTATTTCTAAAAATTCTCAAATTTCACAAAAATGAAGATCTCAAAGAGAGGAACAACTTTCATATCTACCACAAAGTCCAAAAGTGGACGGAAGATGGTCAATTTTGTCCACAAAGTCGGCGGATGCTTAAAGCTTCCCGGCGTCGATTCGTCGTCTACGATGGTCCAATGGGGTCAAGGTTGGTTGGGATTTTATCCTGGGATGCTGGGCTACAAAGCCCAAGTGGTGGCATCGGCCATTGCTTTGCCGATTTGCCGGAAATTTGAAAAGAGTGGCCAAATATGGTTTTGACGCGTCAGATGTCGTGGCTTCACCCCGCCACATGTGGTGGTGGTTTATAAAGGTGGTTTATGGTTGGGTTTCATAGAGGGGAATGAGAGCTTCAAGATGGTGGTGGTGGCATCGAAAAACTCCATCGGAGTTGGCCGGAATTGGCCTTAGAAAATGGAAGGTCGCGAAGGTGGTTTTGGGTTGTGCATGGGCTGGGAGCTTCTCTCCCTTTCTCTGATTGGTTGCTGCCCTCCTTCCTCCCATTCTGATTGGTCACTCACTCCTTTATCTAATTGGTCCTTTACTAGCATAAATCTGATTGGGCCACTTTCCCACAAGGTAGGAATTCAAATAATTTATAACTAAACTTTAAATAACCACTTTCAAACGTCCATAACTATACCGTTATAATCCGGACTCGCAAACGACTTTCGCCTCTGCGTTTGTACCAACGAGCACTACGAGGATATGCTAAAAGAATAAGTCTCACATCTCTCAAACCGATGGTCAACGAAAGTCAAAGTCTTTGCCTCTAGGGCATTTTCGTAAATTCACGCTTTTAAAATTAATAAAAACGTAAAATTAGGGACGGGTTGTCACACTTTTATAGTGTTTCAGGAGTTTCATGGTGTCCATTTAGTGATTTTTCAATATTTATCAGAATCTAAATATTTTTAGGTTAAAATGTTCATAAAATTAAACTAGGATAGTCTACATAATAGTTTTTTTTTAAGTTACTTTAAGAATCCAAAATTCATTCTTTAAAATCTTGGACTAAAAATTTAACCCGGAGGGTTGGAGCATAAAACATGTTTCTGAGTTAAAAATTTTAGGTTTTAATCCAAAAGTTGGAGATAGTGTTATTGAGAAAAATCATGATGATTATCAAGTTGTTGTTTGACATATGCACCATTAACCCACTAAAAGCACAAAAGTAAAAATTTTAACAGATGTGTCAAATTGTAATTTGCTTTGAGTGAGGAATGACTGTTTACTTTAATGAGCCAAGTTTTTTTTTTTTTTAATTTTTTTTGGTATTTTTGGTATTTTTTTTCATTCCTTTATTTTTTTTTTTTTTCGTTTTGTTTGGTTAGGTTTTGGTACAGTTTCGGTTTTTTTTTATTTTATAAAACTTAATCTTTTTTTTAATATAGAATTTAGAAAAGAGGCATTGGTAGACTAATAATAAGAAAATGGGGAAAGTGAAAAGTGGGAAGGTAGTTATACATAGACAAAATCATATAAACTAATCATATTCTATCAACAATCTCAATTGCAAAGAAAAAGATCACCGTATCCATTCAAAAACCAAACAAATAGAGAAGCTCTTCCAAGTTCCAAAGCCTTCCAAAACTTTCCTCTATAACCAACGAAATATCCTCTCCAATTGAATCGAGTACGCTCCTTGAAAGAGCCCTAGGCTTAGTTTCAAATTTGGCAACAAAGTTTCACAAAAGAAACATCATAGGCATACATTCATAAAGTGTAAAGAGATTCAGTTCGGTTTGGTTTGGTTACATAAGAAACAGAAGTAGCATGTAGCTCACATATTTTGTTTGTGCATGCAACAAAACAAATATGGGTCCTACAAATTTTGTTATCACCTAAGTGATTACAAAAAAAAAAAAAAAAAAAGGAAAAAAAATTAAATCAGGTTCTTAGTGTCAGTAGCAAGTAATTATAGAAGTGAAATGACCAAAATAAAATACCCATTTCTAATGCTCCGCACCAATCCATTATTAAGTCTCTTATAGCTTATTTCTTTTGGGAATGAACATCTTCAGCACTGAAATGAAACAGGGAGCATAATTGAATAAGTGTTGCTGCCACGGATATGATTAAGGTAACTGGCTAAACAATGCATTGTAATTATACCTCTCCTTTATTTTCTTTGGTTGTGACCTGTTTCTCAGTGCTGATAGGAAATTTGTCAAAGGGTTCAATTTTGGGGACAATCAGACTGCGATTAGGTCTCATTATGATATTTGTTGTCATTCAATGTCTAACTAAAAAGGTCAGAAAGAAACATTGTAAATGGTAGCCAAAACATATCAACCATCATGTCATAACATTACTCCAGTGGCTTTGATCAACATCAAAAGATAATCCGTATATTTAGAATTGTCTTTCGTCTTTTTAAGAGTTATAAGTAACTTTGAAGGAAAAATCCAACCTGGGAGCTTTTGCAAATTCTTCTTCAGTGAATAACGCTCTTTTCACACCCATATTTGATGCAGCTGATTGAATATCTTTACCCTATGGTTGCAAAGGTGGAGAAGGGAAGGGAGTCTCTGCACCAATAATTTGTTTTCGAGTATTTGCAGCAGGTGTGTGTGGTTCAACTGAGCTAATCACTGACTCAAATGGTACTTCCTCCTCAAGTAGTCCATAAACAACAAAGTCTGTCTTGCAAAAATCATTTTATGATTTCCGAAACAGGCTTGAAACTTTTTTGTGCAACCAATCAATTTTTGAAGATGTGGTGGCAACACAAAAGAATCATCATGGCCATTTTCAATGACCAGAGAGTTGGTAAGAAATACCTAGAAATTTTTCAGCATGCTTTCCTATTATTAAGAAGTTGAACTAATTTTTGGTGTTCTCCACAATAAAATTTATTTTGAACCTAAATAAGAAACGAATTATGTCATCGCAACAAACCCAAGGCTTTCTTTTTTCCGAACATGCTTTGTGTGTAAGTGTCTTCAATTTAGATACTTTGGATGCCGTTCCTGGTCCCTAACACTTGTGGATGCAAATTTCTGTCTTCTTCTTCTTGGACAAAATTGCACCTACAAAATAATTAACACCTTAGGTCAATGCCAAGAGCCTTACGCGCCCACGATGATTTTTTTTTTGGGGGGGGGGGGGGGGGTGGTGGCCTTTGGCCGAAGAACCTCTGATGCCAAAGTTAGAATTTAGAGAGAAAAGTGTTTGGAGAGTTTTTGAGAGTTTTTTTAAGAGTGTGGAACTGGTCTTTCAAAGCAAATGGAGTCCTATTTATAGAGCATGGCCAACCCTCTTTGGAAGAGAGAGTGGCCGGCCCTTGGATGTTTTTTGGGTGGTGTAATGGTGATTAATTTGGTGATTAGTGGATTAATTAAGAATTAATTCATTAATTAGCCTAATTAATTTAATTTATATGGAAGGTTTTGAAGGTTATGGAATGATTTCCTTGTAGAGGATATGGAGTAAAGATGGATAAGATAAATTTGAACTTGTTAACTATTTTGGGCACTCTTAACTCGGTTGATGGATAATTCTCCACTACTCGCACGTAGGAAACCCGATGTGTCTCGAGGGTAATTTTGTCCTCTTCACCTAAAAATCCATGTGTCGCCTCTTGATTATTTTTGGCTCCACAAATGCCCTTACACCTGCTGCACTGCTCGTAGGAAAGGGCATCAGGTGTAGAGATCTTCTTGCTCTAGGACTGCTTCCTATTTTGATGTAGATTACCTCTTTAATATGAAATTTGATCCTTCTAGGAAAATGAAATAAATTTCTCTTCAAGCCTATTTAAGTCCACCTTAAGTGGGTTGTTAAATCAACTTTGGAGAGCTATTTATTCTACCCTACAAGAGAGAAAAAGCTTAGAGGATATTTGTTCCCCCTCCCCTAGCAATTTTCTACACTTGCCCGTGCAAAGGACTGTTTTTCGTTGCTTTCTTCATCTTCTTCGCGCCGCACCGATGTAAGGAAAACGTAATTCTCCTTGTCTTCTTCTTGGGAGGTGCTACCACGGTGCAGACGTCGAGGTGGTGCAGCACGTCTGCTGGCAGGGGCCAGAAGTCGGCTTGTCATGGGCCAAGGAGGTGGTGTGGCAGGGGCCAGTGTTTGTGCTGCTCGGCTTGATTGAAGCCAAGGATTAGCTCAGCATGGGCCGAGGAAGTGGTGTGGCACGGGCAACGGTTTGGGCTGCCATGTCTGGGCTACTTTGCCAAAAATGAGGAAACTGCTTGAGTTTGATTTCTCAGCTGCCGTAGATGGAGCAGTCAAGGATAAATTTGCCAAGATCGGAGCTGCTAAAGATGAATTGTCGGATGAGTGAACTGTTAAGTGCAAAAGTGGTTGTTGGCCCCTGACCATTTGCTGCCTAGTTGGTCTTCAAGCATTCGATCTTTTAAGTTATGTGGCCTTCTTGCACTGGAGAGGTTACCCAGATGGGTGTTAGGGAATTAGTTTACCCTATCGCACTAGAGAGCAATTAGTTTACCCTCTCGTGCTGGAGAGCAATTAGTTTACCCTCTCGCACTGGAAAACAATTAGTTTATCCTCTCACACTGGATAGTAAACCCATATGGATGTTGGGGAATTGGTTTACCTTCTCGCACTGGAGAGCAATTAGTTTATCCTCTCGTATTGGAGAGCAGACCCATATAGGTGTCCGGAATTGGTTTACCCTCTCACACTGGAGAGCAGACCTACACGGGTGTCGGGGAATTGGTTTACCCTCTTGCATTGGAGAGCAATTAGTTTACCATCTCACACTAGAGAGCAATTAGTTTACCCTCTCGCACTGGAGAGCATGGAAGTCGTTGTCATGAGTGCAGCTGAGGAAAGCTGAACTGCTGGGACAACCGAAATAATCCTTAGCCTGCGAGGTTATGTTTGGTGATCTGCTTGAGACTTCGAACTGCTTGTGGACCTTGCGTAAAGGTGCAAGCGCAATAAGCTACTCCCAAAATTATTGTGCCATCATTAGGTGTTTCGTCATGTGCCTTTTTGAGGCTTGGTTGGCACGAGCCAGATGGAAAGGTCGGCATGGTTGGGAGCCATGGTGCCAGATCAATGGTTGTCGGAAGCCGTGAAGTAGGCAGGCGTGGTTGTGAAAGCAGAGATGGGGCTGGCTTGGCCCCGGTTCTTGGTAGTTGGGTTGGTGTGTCCTTCTAATACTCGTCTGCCCCCAGCGTGCCATTAAGCTAAGCTACTACATTTTTTCAAAATAGAAGAAGTCTCTGTATCCGGCAATCTATGTGGGGTAGTCCCGTCTGCTTTATCTTGTCATTGAAAGATGACTCGCTTATATTGGTCATGTCTCATCAAAGCGCCTTGTCAATAGCTTCGTTACGCGGGAAATCACTCAATCGCTCGTTCAAGAGTATTTCTACTTCTTCCTGAATTTTCCTTTGTTGGGGTGGCAAAGCCCTCGGCTGCCCCCGGTCATAATCTGCTGGTCTAGGCTGTTATTCCATGTGTTCGACTCGTCTATGTCGCGGATGCGATCGGTGTGGTATGCTTCTAACAAGAGAGCGAGTAACTCGCAAGCTGCTAGTTGAACTTGAGCTGGACTAAGTGACTACTTATCTTCGTCCGCTGTGCTGCCTACTCCGATGTGAGGTGGAGGATGCTCATTGCAGGTTTTGCCGTGAATAAACAATTTGCCTGGAAGGTTGCTCATGTTGATTATTAGAGTGTGGCCCCAACTGTAAGTATATGTTTGTCTGTGGGCCTAACTGAGAGTGCACGCTTCTCCACGCGTTAAGATGGGAATATATGCTATCTCGGGGGTCCAATCGGGAGTGTACTCTGTTAGAACGCTCGGTTCGTGACTGGTCAAGTGGCTGCTTGTCGGGACATTGGTGGAGAGCTTCGTTGCAAGAGTTGATTCACCAAGGTTGTCTGTTATGCAAGGTCGCTTGTCAACTCTATGACTTGTCGAGACAAGTATTGTTCACCATTTGGATTAGAAGAGCTTGGAAGGAATATGCCTCCTTGAGCAATGGAAGTATGGTAAGCTCCGGGCGCGAGATTTGAATTGGGAAATGTCAAATCCGCGGAGAAACATGGTGAAAATGCACCCGGCTTGATGGTTGTTCGGATGGTTGAGATAGTCTTAGGACGATTTGGGTTGCTTGGAATGCCGCGGAAGCAGGCTGGGTCACAGAAGCAGGCTGGGCCGTGAGAGCAGGCTAGGCCACAAGAGTGGGCTGCTTGGCAAGAGCAGGCTGGGTCACGGGAGTTTCTTCTCCCACGTTTGAGTCGTATGGTTTCTTCTCCCACATTAAAATTCTATGATCTTCATTTTTGAATTTTGAATGGACTTATCCATTTCAATTAGTGGTTGTTTTCACTATTTTATATTGATATCATGTGAGATAATTAGACATATTCTCTATTTTCGGAGGCTTGAGGCTGGTACGTTCAGATAATATATTTAAAAATACCGAGTACGTACCAAGAAGATATATAAAGTAACGTACCAAATATGTTTTTTTAAATAAATATAAACGTACCAAAATAATATATAAATGTACCAAATACATACAAAAAAGAAATATGAACGTACCAAATACGTACCAAGAAGATATATAAATTAATGTACCAAATATGTACCAAGGAGAAATATATGTTTAATCAAGAGGAAATATATGTACCAAATATGTTTTTTTTAAATAAATATAAACATACCAAATACGTACAAAAAAGAAAACAAACATACCAAATATGTACCAAGAAGATATATTAAGTAACGTATCAAATATATACCAAGAAGAAATCTACGTTTCATGTGTAATTTGAAAGACTTTTTATTAAAATTGAATACTACAATATTTATATACAAGATTTTAGGAGTTTTGAGATATTATCTAAGAAAATTAAAAGGTATATTAAATATAATGGCAAGTAGCATTCATGGGTATTTTGAAAGACTTTTTATTGGAATTAAATTCTACAATATTTATCTACAAGATTTTAGGAGTTTTGATGTTTTATCTAGGAATTAAAAGGTATATTTATTGTCACATCTCGGCCCAGGGTGGATCAATTCCTTGGCCCACTCCACCACTGTAGCACGATATTGTCCGCTTTGGGCTTACCATTCCCTCATGGTTTTGTTTTTGGGAATTCATGAGCAACTTCTCAGTGGGTCACCCATCATGGGATTGCTTTAGCCCCCTTCTCGCTTAACTTCGGAGTTCCGATGGAATCCGAAGCCAGTGAGCTCCCAAATGGCCTCGTGCTAAGTAGGGATGAGAATATACATTTAAGGATCACTCCCCTGGCCGATGTGGGACCACTTCCCGGGCCCGACTCCACCGTAGCACGATATTGTCCGCTTTGGGCCCCCAACACACCCTCATGGTTTTGTTTCTAGGAACTCACACGAGAACTTCTTAGTGGGTCACCCATCATGGGAGTGCTCTCTCGCGCTACTCGCTTAACTTCAGAGTTCCTACGGAACCCGAAGCCAGTGAGCTTCCAAAAGGCCTCGTGCTAGGTATGGATGAGAATATACATTTAAGGATCACTTCCCTAGGTGATGTGGGATGTCACATTTATATAATGGCAAGTTGGGTAATTTAAATTATAAGAAAGGCTACTTCTAATCCATGTGGCATCTAAATTGTAGGAAGATATTTAATCAAAACTCTAAAATGCATAAATGTTTAATCTCAAAATTTTAAAACCTAGACATCTGTATCAAACTCACCCCCCCCCCCCCCCCTTACTTTTAAAAGTTTGAATCTCACTCATTGATGCATAGTAAAAGAAAAAAAAAAAAAAAATACTTACAATAACAGTGTAATCATAAGCTCATCCAATTAACAGCTTCTTAGTTTCTAATGAAAAAGAAATTTTTTTTTACTGTGATTGTCACATTGTAGGGCCAGCAACGAGCTAAACTGATTATCACTTTGCTCAAGTTCGACTTACTTAATTTCATTTCCAAACATTTGCCAGGCTTGGCTTCCTTCTTCTATTGGCCGAGCTTAAAAATTTCTAGCTCAACAACGAACTTAAGTCATTTTGAGCTATTTATTATAATTGATAAGATGGTTTGGTATTATAACACAAATTTGCAATTTGGCAACACATTTTACTAATAGAATATATAAGGGAAAATTTTTGAAACGTCATATGAATTTGCTCATATTTTTCAATTTGTTATATAAACTAAAATTTTAAACAATTTGTCATACCAACATCAGATTTTAATATGATGTTGGTATGACAATAATTCTCCACCCAAAAAAAAAAAATAAATAAATAAATGCTAGCTCAAGTCATTCCAAAACAACCGAATATGCAGAAGTTCCATTTTACTTGGAACAATACTTCGAGTTTCCTAAAGTACATTTTCAGAGCTACATTGCATGAAACGGCCAAACAACAGAGCAAATTTTTTTTCCCTTTTTCTTTAATGGGTTGCCATACACTTGCAAACATATAAGATTTCTCATCCTATAATTGAATGGGCTGTAAAAGAGGAGGAAACAATGGTTGAGTTTAAAAACGAATATCTATGTACACCTTTACCATAAATGAGACTATTAACTGGACACGGAAGCCTTTAAGGAAATGAATTCTCATTTCTTCTAAAAAAAGAATTAGTTGTGAGACAAACACCACATCGAACTTCAATAATGTGAACAGTCTATTTTTCAAATTGCACCTCATAGATCATGCTTGCAAAATATTAGCCTAATCTAAAATATTTAAGACATCTAATTGAGTTCAAAAATATTAACGAATGTTTTGTTCTATAAGAAACAATGAAATTTCATCATGATAATTAAATTGGCAAATGGTTCCGGATTGAATTGAATTTTTTAAAGGATGATCTATGAATCCAGACTTACAAAACAGACGGTTCGGATCATTGAAGTTTGATGTAGAGTGGTCCCATAACTAATCCCCATTTATTTTTATTTTTTAAAAAAAAAACGAAAAACAAAAAAACAAATGGGGTTCCCTTTGCATAAAAGGACTATAAGTGATAGTATGACATATAGGGTTAAATTTTGTATATGGAAATGAAAGGCTTAGAATCACAATGTGAAGCAATGATCTTTTTGAATTTTGATTTTGAGCTAGCAACTCTCTTTTGTGTATACAACTTGGATCATAAATAATAGCAAAAACATTTTCAATAGTGGATTTGCTTATGGATATGGACATGTCAATCCTACAAAAGATATAAATCCCGGGCTAGTGTATGGCGCTTATAAAGAAGATATTCCATGAATTTTCTCTGTTGAGCCATGATCAAGGCAGAGTTAGACTCATACTAGGATCACTACAGGTTCTCGGAAAGGATTGCTAAGTGGCTTCAAATTCTCAAAGCGCCTTCACAAATTCTTCCTATGAAACTATGACAACAAACCGCAACTAAATTACCATTCAATGGAAAAATAACCAGATATTCCACAGTTAAACAATTTGCTTTTTCAATAACCAAATTTATACAGAAATATTATTATTCAAAAGTAATATGCACTATAAAAAAAGATACGCATAAGCAGGATCAGTAAGCATCTAATCAAGTTCAACTTGTTTTAGATCACACCCAGAAAAATATACAGAAAATTCAATAACCAATTCTCTAGCAAGTAGCTTAAATAACCACAGGCACAGCCCAAAAAATTTTCTGTATGAAATCTTGTAGGAACGGGCCTCACTCCCTCTCTCTGCAAGGTCCCTGTTCAACTTAAAAATCCCGCCCTTAAACACAACGTAAACGAACGCATGGCCCAAAGGGCCTCACCCAGACCCTCTGCCAAAAAAAGAAATTTGGAAGATGAAGTGGTAATTTCGTAAATAAACTGAAATTCCCCCAATTTCAGATTCACCGTAGCTAAGCTACAGTTACCCCCTCCCCAATTTTATAATGGAGTAATGGGAGTAAAACTTTAGGATTCAGCAATCGTTTACTATTCATACTTGCAAAAGTCACATAGAGAAGCTACCATGAATTTGTTATTGGTAAAGAAGCTACTATGAATTTGTTATTAGTAAAGAAGCTACTATGAATTTGTTATTAACTTATTAGTCTAATATTACTTTTCCTTTCAGTGTTGAAAGATGACATTGGTTCGAACCCTCTCTACGTAAAGAAAAGTAATATTATATAAGTTTTTTTAATCCAAAATGGTCCATGAGATTTTCATAACTTCTCATTTTTGTTTCTGAGATTTAAAATCGAAAGAATTGGTTTCTAAGTTTGTCCACCATTAAGCATTTTGGTCATTCCGCGAAAAATCTCCAATAAATAAGATTAAAATGATAAAAATATCCTTAATTTCTGTCAAATCATTTTGGCCTATTGTTTATAAATTGAGGGTAGTTTTGTCATTTTAATCTTTATTTAACATAACTATTCACGGAATGACCAAAATAATTGATGGTGGACAAGCTCAATGACCACTTGTATTGATTTCAAATCTCAGGGACTAAAGTGAGAAAATATGCAAATCTCAGATACTATTTTAACTAAAAAATTTATTATATATAAGCAAATTTCAATTTGGAACCACTAGTGATAAGCCCTTCTATAGCCTCAAGCCCGCTGACGTGGAATTGTAAACAAAGAGCTGAACCCAAAAGATAACCTCATCGTCGTCATCTATATGCTCAGAAAACTGGTGGTGGTAGTACAAAAGCCATGAGCTCAATAGGCCAGAGCATTTTGATGGCACTGACTGTCACTGTGAACAAGTTTGCTTCATCAAATGTGCAGGCGGTTCACAGAAAGCAGAAAAAAGCACCAAAGAAAAGCACTTCGGCCACAAGCACCAATGATATTGGAAGAAGAGGGCTTCTCTTATCTGCTCTAGTTGCTACTCCTCCACTCAGTGACTCTGGGGCTGAGCTTCTGAAAAGTAAAGTGCTTATCTCTTCATTGTGCTTATTTTGCCCCTGCTTTTTTTTTTTTTTGTTGGTTTTTCGTTTACTTATTTAGTAGTGATTGAAATTTGTATCAGAGTATCTGAAGAAGTCAGAAGAGAACAAGGCCAAGAATGACAAGGAGGTAACATTTCTAATTTTACAACATTTTTTTTCATAATGCAATATTCTAAACATGTCTAATAATTTATTGGGAAATTCGAACTTCGGTGCAAGGGGATGCCCACTAGGTAACACCGGTCTACTAATTCTTCAATATGTTTTCCAGAAATATATGGTTTTATTTATGAATGTTGTACAAGGAGGTGGTGTGTTCTTTGAAATGCTAGAGGAGCAATAGTGTATAATTTCGTTTCCATGGGGTCTAAATACAATAATGTTATTTAGCCATAGAAAACTGACACGCTCTCTACAAGAGATGAATAAAGATGGACCCCACAATTGCACGTAGTATTCACTAGTATTAGAGAGTGTCTAAATAGCAACACTCATATAAATAATGCATTTATTATTGTTTTCACATCTTGTTGTTTTACATATATGTGTCTATATATATATGTATGTTGCAGAGAATGGACAGTTATTTCAAGCGCAATTACAAGGACTACTTTGAGTTTGAGGAAGGAACTATTAGGGCCAAGAAAGGGGAGCTTACAGAATCAGAGAAGGGTATTCTCGATTGGCTTCAAAATAACAAGTGAATACTTCAAAATTTTAAAATTGAAAGCAAAGAAGCTGCTCATCTGGTGTCTTAGTTGCACAAATCTTTTCGATTTGAATGAATATTTTTATCAGCAATTAAATTATGTAGAGTCTTTGCAAATCATCTGTCTTTGTTTTCGTTCACATCGGTTAATTCCGTATGAATCAAAGGCAAGGAAGGAGGTGAAGCATGTCTTTAGAGGTTGTGTCACCGCAGTTTATAAAGAAATCTGCATGCATTTCGGATACCATTGCCCCTCCCACTCTAAACCCATTCAACCTGACTTTCTCAATCTCGGCTGCTGTCCAATGGATTGTGGAAGACCGAGCCAGCGGATTGTTCCCCAACCGGTTGAGACATTCTTCTCCTGCAAATTTAGCCACACCACCCATAAGCATCTGCAAGTTGGGAAATGATTTCCATACGCCCCTTCTCCTTCTTCACACTCATGTTTATTTATAAATCTTGGTTCTCTTTTGATTTATTCAATCCTAAAGTTAGAAATAAACATTGATCTAGGGGAGAAAAGGGTATTTGGAAATCACTTCCCCTACAAGTTTAGGAGTGATGCAGTTCAAATGTAACAGCAATGATGACTGCTAATTCTTCCATACCTTTAAAAGGAGATGAACGGTACCCGAAAACAAGATCAGTCCTGTGAAGTCTATGAAACTTCCCATCTATTGACTATTTTTACAAACTTACAAATTCAACACTATGTTCGGCATTAGAAGTTTCCTGCCCATTTGCTCCAGCATTCATATAAGTAGCTCCTCCTGTAGTGCCAGGAATTCATCCAGCAAACTCTGTCCTTTGAATCCTTCATTGGAGCATTGAACCCTAACCGGTTAAAGCGGAAGCCACTTCCAACTCTGTATAAACCTGGTTTTTTCTTCTCCAAGAACTCGATCCGGTTCAGTATTACACAACCATCAAAACCAAAATCATCAAACAAACAGTTTAAGCCTTTATCAATGTCAATGAGCCTGATTGAATACTCATGACAGAATCTGCATTAGTTATAGACAAACCAAACCATTTTACTGAATTTTATTGGAATTTGGAATAAATTAGTTTACCACATTAACTCAAAGGGAATTGTCTGCAAAATAGAGTTAAATGTTAATTTTATGTCATTATGAAAAGCAGAATAGAACATCAAATGGAATGCTAACAGACAGACAAATAGGCCTGTCTGGAACTGTTTATGGAAATGCAAAAGGAGTTTGGAAGGTAGATTGTCTACCCTCCTGTTTGGATGTCCTTCTCATTCCCTTTTATTTGTGCGGTCACGTTAAGCCACGTCAATATTTTATATTCCTATTGTTTTTTTTCTTATTATCTCTATAAAAAAAATTAATATAAAATGTTAACGTGACTTAACGGTGATCGCACAAAATGAAAGAAATGGAAAGAACACCTAAACAGGAGAATAGATAATCTGCCTCCAATGCGAAAAGGCTTTATGCCAACTAAAAGTGGTTATGATTTCGTTTGGTAAAAAATCTTTAAAATACTTTTAAGTCATTTAAGTACATTAGTACTTCAAAGATTCTTTTTATGAAACACTTTATTTTTAGTAATCTCAACGTCTTTCAAATAAAACCGACATTTTTTTTTTTGGCCAAAATAGATGTTTAGGAGGCTCTATTCCCCCAAAAGCCATACGTTTTTTTCAAACAACACCCCTAATGCGAACTTCAATCTTGATTTTCTTTTGTGTTGGAACTTCTATCATGATTTGGATTTTGAGATTAGACCTAACTTGAAAACACTATTCCACTCATGCAAGTCTCGTGCTTTATTAATAGAACAATGGATGCAAAACTGTTTGGATCCAAAATGACATTTTAGGCTGAGTCCATAATTGTTCTCGATCTAATAAAAAGTGTTAGGAATATTCTCACTATGGGCCTGGCCCAGTGCAATCCACTACAGATATTGTACCCATTAATAATCTGGACATGATAAAAAGTCTCAGCTTCTACTTAGCAATGCTCTTTGTCAAATGTAATATAACCACAGACTATGCCCATGGTAGATTCATATCTAACACCACGTGCACATAGCCATTGTGGATTACAAATTGACCACGACTGATGTCAGTTATAAAAAAAATTCCAAAAATAAAAATAATAATAAAATATTGTGTGTGTGTGTGTGTATATATATATATATAATACTTATAAACAAAATTACACGTTTACTACAATATAATAATTACATAAAAAATTACATATTCAAATATTACAACAGTATACTAAAGCTAACAACAAAACCGATGACATATACTAAGAAATACCAAACTATCCATAGACCTCAAATAACAATAACATTGTCACTTGAAGACTTCACATTTCTTTGAACACCTCCAAACAAAGGACTTTGAGAGTGAACTATTGCCCCCAATGCTTTGAGAGTGAAGTACTACGCCTAAGAATGCTTATCTGCATAGACATAAGCACATAGATCAAAGAAAATATATTGTACTACTATAGGTGGAAATACACATTTATTATCAAGTAAAAAAAGTGATTACCGAATGAAAAAAAAAATCATTGTGATAGACTCATACATTCATCAAGTGACTCAAAATTCCACATTGTTTCCTACAACCTGCATAGAGTTCATATACTTGCATACATATAATTCTGACTCTTTCAGGTTCCCATCTTATCAAATCTACAATATTACAACACCCTCTTCAACATCTCTAGATTAGACAAGCAAGTTAAATCCATCATGAAATCAACAATTATTTACAAACAGATACAAAATTGAAGCATCCACTGATCGGAAAAATCGACAATGAAATGTTCTTACACAATACCCCCTAAATCAAATAAATTGTTAGAAGTAGTGGTTTTATCCACTATGTAAGTTTAGGGTTAATTATGTAAGCAGTTTCAACTGCATGGTGAAATAAACCCTAGAATCTAGGGATCAGTTTCCTTCAGACTTAGTCTTCTACCACGTTTAGGTTTATGTTCAACGTGGGCTGCATGGTTTTCATTCAATTACTGTGTAAGGCTTATATAAAGCCTGTTTGTTCTTCGTCTAATATTAATGTGATTTCTCATAGCTTGCAAAAGATCTCTGTTGACAAAACTCAGATTTAACATTTGGTATCAGAGCCCCAACTTGGGGTTTCTGATTAAAGCTTGAGAGAAAGTAATTTTTGAGTGAAGATATACGAGAATATGGCAGGAGAAGGAAGTGGTTTTGTGCAAGCATCCATTCCGAAACTGGATGGGCATTATGACCATTGGGCGATGCTTATGGAAAATTTTCTACGTTCAAAGGAGTATTGGAGCATTGTAGAGCATGGAATCACTGCAATAGCAGAAGGAGCCTCACTCGCGGAGGGGCAAAGGAAGGTGCTTGAGGATCAAAAGTTGAAAGATCTAAAGGCTAAGAATTATTTGTTTCACGCAATTGATCGAGCTGTTTTGGAAACAATCTTGAACAAGGATACGGCTAAGGAGATTTAGGATTCATTGAAGCAAAAGTATCAAGGGACTGTTCGTGTCAAGCGAGCACAGTTGCAGGCACTTCGACAGGAGTTTGAGATGCTTCACATGAGGACAGAAGAGATTGTGAATGAGTTTTTTGGTCGAACTCTGACCATAGCCAACAAGAGAATAATCAACGGTGACAAATTAACAGATGTAGAAGTTATTGAGAAGATTCTGAGATCGATGACTCCTAAGTATGATTATGTGGTTTGTTCAATTGAGGAATCCAAAGATTTAGATCTTCTCTCAATTGATGAACTGCAAAGCAGTTTGTTGGTACATGAACAACGGATGATCGGACATGTTGTGGAGGAGCAAGCACTAAATGTGGTCTATGAAGAGAACTCTGGAGGAAAAGGACGTGGTCGAGGAACCTTTCATGGAAGAGGCAGAGGGAGAGGTCGACAAACCTTTAACAAGTCAACAATTGAGTGCTATAATTGTCATGAATTAGGGCACTTTCAGTATGAGTGTCCTAAGAAAGACAAGGAAGCAAAGGTCAATTATGCTGAGGCTAGTGAAGAGATGTTGCTAATGGCGTATGTAGATGCTCCAGAGGTCAAAGAAGATATTTGGTTCCTCGACTCGGGGTGCAGCAATCATATGTGTGGTAAGAGGGAGCTATTTTTTGACTTTGATGAAAGTTTTAGAGAAAGTGTGAAACTAGGGAACAATACTAGTATGACTGTTTTGGGGAAAGGAAACATTAGACTACAAGTGAGTGGGATGACTCAGGTGTTCACAGGGGTTTTCTATGTGCCTGCTTTGAAGAACAACCTTTTAAGCATTGGTCAGCTTTAGGAGAAAGGTCTTGCTATTCTCATTAAACATGGAAGGTGCAAGATCTATCACCCTGAGAGAGGACTGATCATGGAGACCATTATGGCTGCAAACCGCATGTTTATTATTGTTGCTCAGCATCAACTCAGTGTCCAGGCATGTTTCAATGCTCTCACAGATGATCCAGTTCAGCTGTGGCACTGTCGTTATGGGCACTTGGGTCTTGGTGGCTTAAAGACTCTCCAACAGAAGCAGATGGTGAATGGACTGCCTCAGATAAAGGACTCCTCAAGAGTGCGTGAGAATTGCATGGTAGGCAAGCAGCTGAGAAACCCTTTCCAAAAAGGAGTACCTGGAGGGCTTCTCAAAGTCTACAACTCATTCATGCAGACATATGTGGACCAATAAAGCCTGCATCCAACAGTAAGAACAGGTATCTACTGACCTTTATTGATGATTTTACTCGCAAGACTTGGGTCTATTTCCTGGTAGAGAAGTCAGAAGCTTTTCGATTTTTTAAAGTCTTCAAAAGTCTTGTTGAGAATGAGACTGACGCAAGCATTAAAAGTCTGCGCATAGATCGGGAAGGGGAGTTTACATCTCATGAGTTTGTTGAGTTTTGTGTTGAGAATGGGATTCAACGACAGTTAACTGCAGCCTACACCCCGCAGCAAAACGGAGTAGCTGAGCGTAAAAATCGAACCATCATGAACATGGTTCGAAGCTTACTAACCGAGAAGAAGATGCTAAAGACATTTTGGCCTGAAACAGCAAACTGGACAATTCATGTGCTCAACAGAAGTCCCACACTTGCAGTAAAAAAACAAAACACCAGAGGAGGCATGGAGTGGTACGATACCGTCAGTAAGTTATTTCAGGGTTTTTGGGTGCATTTCATATGTGCACATCCCAGACAACAAGAGAACCAAGCTGGATGATAAGAGTATGAAGTGTGTGCTACTTGGGGTTAGCGAAGGGTCCAAAGCCTATCGGCTATTTGAACCAGTCTCACAGAAGATCATAATTAGTCGTGATGTTAGGTTTGATGAGAACAGTAGCTAGGTTTGGGATGAGCATCATCATGAAGCGGTCATAGCAGATTTGGAATGGGATGATGATGAAGACATAACAAGTGAAGCTAATGAGGTTGACAGTGAGGGAGGAGATGAAGATGGATTCGATGGAAATGACAATGATACAAGCAACAATAGTGGATCAGATGAAGTCTCAAAAGCAAATTCATCCAGTTCAGAAGAAAGAAGACCTAGAAATCCGCCAGTATGGATGCGGGATTATGTGACAGGAGAAGGTTTATTTGAAGAAGAGGAAGCAACGGTGCATTTGGCTCTTCTTGCGAGTAGTGATCCAGTTCATTACAATGAAGCTGTGAAAAATGCCAAATGGAGGAAAGCTATGGATGTTAAGGTAGCAGCTATTGAGAAGAACAACACTTGGGAATTGACAGATCTACCTCAAGGAGGGAAGATAATTGGAGTTAAATGGGTTTACAAGACTAAACTGAATGAGAATGGAGAGGTGGACAAGTACAAAGCTCGGTTGGTGGCAAAGGGGTATGCTCAAGAATATGGGGTTGATTATGCTGAAATTTTTGCTCATGTGGCTAGGTTAGATACCATTCGAATTGTGATTGCACTTGCTGCTCAAAGGGAATGGACAATTCATCAAATGGACGTGAAAAGTGTTTTCTTACATGGGGAAATCAACGAAGAAGTATTTATGGAACAACCACATGGGTATGTGCAGAGAGGTAAGGAGCATAAAGTTTACAAATTAAGGAAAGCTTTATATGGACTTAAACAAGCCTCTCGTGCTTGGTATAGTTGTATAGAAGCTTATTTCTTGAAGGAAGGGTTTGTGAAGTGTCTCCATGAACACACTTTGTTCATCAAAGTAGGAGATGGAGGTAACATTCTCATTGTTTGTCTTTATGTTGATGATCTCATTTATACTGGCAATGATGAAAGCATGTTCAGTAAGTTTAAGCAGTCGATGATGAATGAGTTTGAAATGACTGATCTTGGTAATATGAGATACTTCCTTGGAATTGAAGTATTGCAGAAACCAGATGGAATATTCATCTGTCAAAAGAAATATGCTCAGGAAGTGTTGGAGAGGTTTAATATGGGGAATTGCAATCCAATGCATAATCCTATTGTTCCAAGTACCAAGCTAACGAAGGACCTGACTGGTGAGAGGGTCGACAACACTTACTACAAACAAATTGTGGGGAGTCTCATGTATCTCACAGCCACTCGGCCTGACACTATGTTTGTGGTAAGTTTAATTAGCAGGTTTACGGAAGGTCCAACAGAAATGCACTTGGCAGCAGCAAAAAGGGTTTTGAGATATGTAAAAGGCACAATCGGCCTTGGAGTTCTTTACAGAAAGGGAGAACATGCTGAGCTCAGAGGCTATACAGACAGTGATTATGCAGGTGACTTGGACGATAGAAAGAGTACATCAGGATATTTGTTCATGTTAGGTTCAGGAGCTGTGTGTTGGTCTTCCAAGAAATAACCGGTGGTTACACTATCAACAACTGAAGCTGAATTCATTGCATCAGCTTCATCTGCTTGTCATGCAACCTGGTTAAGAAGGATAATGAAGGACTTAGGTCAGGTTCAGCAAGACTCTACAACGATTTTCTGTGATAATAGTTCATCAATAAAGCTCTCCAAGAATCATGTGCTGCATGGTCGAAGCAAGCACATAGATGTACAGTTCCACTTCCTTCGTGAGCTGACTAAGGATGAAATTGTGCAACTGGTTTATTGCAACACTCAGGAGCAAATAACAGGCATACTAACCAAGCCATTGAAAACTGATGCCTTCCTGAAGTTGCGGGAGTCTATGGGAGTGTGTTTGGAATCAGATGTAAACTAATTGCTTAGCAGTCAGTTTAAGGGAGGATGTTAGAAGTAGTGGTTTTATCCACTACGTAAGTTTAGGGTTAATTATGTAAGCAGTTTCAACTGCATGGTGAAATAAACCCTAGAATCTAGGGATCAGTTTCCTTCAGACTTAGTCTTCTACCACGTTTAGGTTTATGTTCAACATGGGCTGCATGGTTTTCATTCAGTTACTGTGTAAGGCTTATATAAAGCCTGTTTGTTCTTCGTTTAATATTAATGTGATTTCTCATAGCTTGCAAAAGATCTCTGTTGACAATACTCAGATTTAACATAAATATCATCCAGTAACCCATGTGAAACCACAAATACATTTATCGAATTTTTAACAAACGAATTCCTTTTTTTTTTTTTTTTTTTTTTTTTTGACCAACCAAATTATTGACCCATAAAATTAAGAAGAAAAGCTGAAAACAAAAAAAAAAATTGAAAAACTGAAGGAATATACCATTTGTATGATCGAGGGCAATGGCCTTGCTCTTTGGCATGCTTGATGTGGTAGTGCCCCTCGGGAAGAGCGACCAGGTAGGAGAAGATCGTGCCACCGAACCAGACATAGAGGAGGGGGTCGACGGAGCTAGTTTGGATGTACTTGGCTTGGTAGTAGTCCAAGCGTTTCTGCGGATTCTTCTTGGCAAAGTCAACAAACAGCATTGTCTTATTGTGGTTGGGCAAATCCTTCAGCTTCAATCCCTTGATCTCGTTGTAGAATCTCCTCATCGTCGTATGTGGTGATGCATTCGACAGAGAGAGAATCGGAAAACCCTAACCTTTGAAATCGAGGAAGACTAGAGAGAAGAAATGAGGGGATTTGAGGAAGAGAGAGAGTGTGGTAGCCATAGATGTTTGAAATTTTGCTAAATTTTGGAAAGACGGAGTTTTACAGTAGTTGATGGGACATATTACAATTTGGTTTTTCCTTCTTTATATTTTGATAAGCGTCCAGGAGCTGTGAAAATTTCAAATTTCAAAGATGTTTGATGTCACATCCTGGCCCGGGGCGGATCACTTCCCGGGCCAGCTCCACCACCGCAGCACGATATTGTCCGCTTTGGGCTTACCAAGCCCTCACGGTTTTGTTTTTGGGAACTCACGAGCAACTTCCCAGTGGGTCACCCATCATGGGATTACTCTAGCCCCCTTCTCATTTAACTTCGGAGTTCCTACGGAACCCGAAGCCAGTGAGCTCCCAAAAGGCCTCGTGCTAGGTAAGGATGGGAATATACATTTAAGGATCACTCCCCTGGGCGATGTGGGATGTCACAATCCACCCCCCTTAGGGGCCCGATGTTCTTGTCGGCACACATGCGACCAGGGTTAGGCTCTGATTCCAATTGTCACATCCCCGCCCGGGGCGGATCACTTCCCGGGCCCGGTCCACCACCGTAGCATGACCCCCTTTGGGAACTCACGAGCAACTTCCCAGTGGGTCACCCATCATGGGATTGCTATAACCCCCTTCTCGCTTAACTTCGGAGTTCCTACGGAACCCGAAGCCAGTGAGTTCTCAAAAGGCCTCGTGCCCCCTTCTCGCTTAACTTTGGAGTTCCGATAGAACCCGAAGCCAGTGAGCTCCCAAAATGCCTCGTGCTAGGTAGGGATGAGAATATACATATAAGGATCATTCCCCTGGGCGATGTTGGATGTTACAATCCAGCCCCCTTAGGGGCCCTACGTCTTCGTCGGCACACTCGCGACCAGGGTTAGGCTCTGATACCAATTTGTCACATCCGGGGCGGATCACTTCCCGGGCCGGCTCCACCACCGTAGCACGATATTGTTCGCTTTGGGCTTACCATTCCCTCACGGTTTTGTTTTTGGGAACTCACGAGCAACTTCCCAGTGGGTCACCCATCATGGGATTGCTCTAGCCCCCTTCTCGCTTAACTTCGAAGTTCCTACGGAACTCGAAGCCAGTGAGCTCCCAAAAGGCCTCGTGCTAGGTAAGGATGGGAATATACATTTAAGGATCACTCCCCTGGGCGATGTGGGATGTCACAAAGTATGTACAATTCTATCACGTATTATGACTGTAGTAGATAACAAAAAGGTAATGTGGATATTAACAATATTGACCACTAGCAATGCTTGTGGTGACTTATTATATTTACAACGTAAAATTCTACGCGTGGTCATTAATTTCTATTTTACAACGAGTTAAGATTTTCTCGTGATAAAAAATTGTTATTCATCATGTGCTTATTATACCCTTAGTAAATTTGTACTTTTTTATAATAGGCTCATAAAGCCCATGATAAATGAACTGTTGTCTTGTAGTGGAGTCCTCGTACAACCAGGAATCTTCAGAAGCTAGGTATACTTTGAATCAGAAAAGATGCCAAGAATCAAGAATAAATTTGGGTAATTAAAGAGCTTGGTGCAGAATCCTACAAGTATCAGGATTGGCCAAGACCTATCTGGATTAGGTTAAGGAATTCTAGTCCTAATGGGACTCTCGACCATGAGGAAATTGCTACTATAAATAGAGAGGGGTGTGTGTTACACCCGCCCCCGCTTATAAATGTAATTATGTAATTCTCCTAAAAAATTAATAGAATTATCAATTTGGACCCTATTCTTTCACCCAATCTGGATCTAAAGTGGGATTCTTTCTGTCCCCAGGCTGCCACGTGGCAGCACCCCAGCTCACCTCACTTCACTTTTCGATCCCCTACTTGTGACCCCTTTTCTCTATCTTATTTCAACTCTCTTTTTCTGCACTCTCTCCCTTCTCTCTCTTGAAACTCTCATTTTTTTCTCTTCCTCTTTTACATTGTGACCACACACACACCCATAGCTACACCTGCTCGAGGGAAGACACCATCACCATCATCAAAACCTCACTCTTTTCTCTCTCTCCCATCGCAGCGAGGACAGTGGAAAGCCAAGAACTCCGGTGAAGTTCTTTATCCTTAGAAATCATGGTAAGCCTTGGATTTTTCCTCTCTCCGTGTTAGTGAGATGATTGGATGTGATTTTTGAGTATTATCTTGTTATTTCCAAGGTTTTAGAACTAGATCGGCTAGGGGGAAAGTTCACTCATCTTCAGCGAGCTCGTGGTTGTTAAGGGATTTTTCAATCATCTCCAACCATTCTATGGCAAACCAAAGGTATAAAAACATTGCTCTCATCTAGTTCTTCATTTTGATACCTAGATCGGGGTCTAGAGTGTACGTTTGCAGTCGGCCAGAGCTGTAGAAGCTCCGACATTCTTCTCCGTTTCGCACCAGGCCTTTCAGGCTATTTCTCAAACCCACATGCCTTAAGCCCGTTTTGTTTCAGTCCTTTTCCTTTTTTATTTTATTTAAATTCTGTAAGACCCAAAGGCCTTAGGGCCATGTCAACAAACCCAAAACCCTTTCTAATTAAGCCCTTGGGCCGTGTGGGTATGGGCCTAGCCCAGAGAGCTCCTAACCCATGTCCTAAATCCTTTAACCATAATCGGAGCCAATAGCCAAACCCTAAACCAGGTTGACCCAGGTTGACTTTTTCGATTTTCGTCCAGGACCTTTTCTAGGCTAATTTCGATGTCCTGGACCCGTTTTTGAAGTCCGTTTCCCAAATTCAATCGTTTGAGTAGAGTTTGACTGAAGGTACCCTTTGTGTGAATAGGTGCAATTAATAGCAGTGATTTCATTATTCCTTTTTGGTACGGCTTTGCACCAACAGTGTACGGTGAGTGGACCCTTTCTAAAAATGCATGTTTTCATATTAGAAATGCATAAATGAAAAGCATGATTTGATGACTATGTTTTATGAAATATTTTATGAGATAACATGCTTACTGAGGCTAGTTTGAATTATTACTATTTTTCCTATAACCCGTGTTCTTATAGAATATCCGACGGATGACGATATGATATTTAGAACATATTTAGAACACTTCTTTATAGTATATATGATGAATGACTTTATACTATGAAGTTTCTTTTCAATATATGTATGTTCACTGGTTTTGTACTTACCTAGTGGTCCTTTCCGCTATGGGATGTAGGGATAGAGGTTTTGTTATGAGTTTTGTTGCTTTTGGTTTTCATTTTCTAAGCTTGAAGGTTTTGAACTCCCTTCTGGTCCGTCCCGGGCGACGGTTTGGTGTTGGCATAGGGCCTGAAGTATGTTTCCTCCGGCTATTTAGCACAGGGACATGGAACCAGCATAGGGCCTGAAGTGTATTTTTCTCTGACTGTCTGCTCAGAGACGGGGAGTCGGCATGGGGCCTGGGGGTTATCGAACATTCACTAGTGATTATTATATATACAAGTTATGATTTGAGATATTGCACCGCATGCTAGGTTTCGGAAAACCTATGTTTATCATGATATATGTGTTTTCATAAAACTTGGGGGGTTAGTATGTTGATAACTGTTTTATTATTATTATTATTATATATATATATATATATATATATATATATATATGTATATCAACTTGGTTCACTCATGTTTGTTTTGCGTTCCCTTCAGGACCTATGAACGAGGATTACGATCTGAGCTACAAGGAATTTCCCTACCATTGATTCCGTGCTATATCTTCTCTGCTTCGGCACCTATTGTAATAGCACTCTTCTAAATTTCCGCTTGTACTCTATAATAGACGTATGCTCTAAATATGTCATGTATTTTCCTAATTTTAATAGTTAGTAGTTGAACTTTAATTTTGTGTTATTAGTCCCTATTGCATGTTTTAGCTTATTTCTTAGCATTTGCTTAAATTAAGTGGCTTTTGTCACCCTTCGGGTGTCGGCCAGCACGTGACCATCCCGATGTCCTTAGGACATCGGGGTATGGGAAGGCCAGTGTGCATCATTCAAAACCCCTTCAAATCAACACACAAATTTGCCATGCGCAAACTTTCACTCTATGTGAAACCTCTCAAAGATCTTGAGATTTTTATTTTCCTTTTTCTCGTCAACGCATCTTCAGTTTGAATAAGCAACATTGTGGTGGCAACCGGCAACATCTTCAGTTTAGATAAACAACACAGGAGTCGTAGAATTAGCCAACTGAGGAACACCTTCAGTTTGGCTAAACATCATTGCTTCGAGACCGATTGGTTATCTACCCAAGTCTCGGTCAGTAGGGATTTCCGAGTCCTTATTGGAAGAGGTCATCTCATCAGCCTTCTCGCCGAAGTTAGGTGTTACCAGGTTGAGGCATTCAGCACATTGAACGCCAAATATTTATTGAACTTTGCAGAACTAGTAGCCTTGTCTTCAGGCTCTAGAATTCGAAGGCCGAGATGTGTTCCTTCTTTGGCCGCAGTTGTAAGATTCAGAAGTCATCAGCGTGCCCAACGCCACATCAACATTCATTCATTCTCCAAGCCAAGCTCGGCTGACGAGTTGGCACGCCTTGCATTCAACCGAATGACGTAGTTAACTTATTAGCTATTCAGCCTGCACGTCACGTAGGCTAAGTAGTTTTTAGGGTCAACAAGAACTCACAAGGAAAAGAAAAACAATTTAAGTCTGGATGGCTAATGTGTTTGAAAAGTTTAGCAATTTGGTTTATTTTTATGTTTAGGTATTTTTTGTAATTTATGTAATAGGTTTCCTAGTAGAATGAGAATTATGATTGCTTTCATATTTGTGACTAGGGTTTCAAGATTGCTCTCTTGTTTGTTTCAAGATTAGGTCTTTACAAATACGCCTCTTGTACTTTCGTAGGAATTAAGTGGTAATAAGGTGTAGTCCTTCGTTCGTTATGTAATCGTCATGGTAATTTGTCATCTTCTCCTTTCTTGTGTATCAATAGAATAAAAATATGTTTAAAATTAGTTTATCTTCCTTTCATTTGTTAACATATTTCATAATAGATGGTAAATGCACTAATATGTCCACGTGGTAATTGCAATTTTCTTTCATACTAAGTTCAATTCTTATTTTGGGTGTGGAGTAAGATTGTAAGAATCACTGTTCTGTTTTTCTTATAATAAGCTAGGAATAAAAATTCGAATTTCAATAGTTTTTCATGGTATTGGGCAAGTACCCGATAAAGTATTCATTGGCTGTACCCCGAACATATTTGGAGTAAACCTACACATTTGTTTCTCAAACCCTATTATATTGGGGTGCAATAAGAACCTTTGCTACGATATTATGATCTTTCACTTTCTACCTGAGTTGTATATATCGATCAAGATCTCTAATTCTAAGAAAGTAGATCTTTGCATTGCTCCTATAGCTGCAGCCTGCAGGTGCAGGTACCTTCTCACTAATTCATAATTTTTCATGCAGGACATGCAGGTCCATTGCAGAGACGATAAGAGCTGCTGAGACTTTGTCTTACGATTTGGGAACACTTGAAATTAAATGGCACTGGAGGAAGCTGGGACTCAATGTTACAACACAATAAGAAACAACATAACCCTTCCCTTCCTTCCTTTCCCCCTCTATTCTATTATGTTTGCAGGAATTGAAGGTTTTGTCTTGTAGGTGGTTGGAAGGGCAAATGATGTTTTCCCATACCTTTTGTATTCTTATCCAATTATCCGTACGTGCCTTTCTGCAACATGATGGAATGCAGTGAGGCAAAACATAACTATATAACCATCACTTTATATATATGATTTTAAATTGCTTGATACTCTTTTAGAATAATAATTGGAGTCAATACTCCTTAGTTATGGATGAATTGCAATTTAATAAAAGTGTATAAACTTTTCGTTTTGTTATTTTATAGTCACTCTGTAATATTGGCTTGTGATTTGCAATGAAACAAGAATACCTTGTTACCTGTAAGTTATCAATCCGTGTCCTTTATTTTATGTTTCTTTCCATTGTTTTTGGGTTTTTGATCGACTGCATGGAAGACTCCTATTACTCAATCCCCAAATTTAATAATCCAAAACAACATGTGGGAGGACTGTTTTGACAACTTTGACATCGTAAATTCCCAAGTTTCATATTATCTTTATCCTTTTTCAACCTTTTGAAAAGAAAACAAAGTTTTTATTTCAATAGGAATAGTTTTTTAGGGAATAAGGAATGCCAAAGAATGACACATAATTGTGCATGAAATAAAGTCCAATGACAGCTTCACAGCAGACAAGCTTGGAGTGTGCAAAATTACAATAACAAATAGTATATAAAATACTTAATAAAAATAAAAAATTGGGATCCTTCCAAATGAGATAAAGAAGCACAGATTAAACAAGATGGGGCATGTTCCATTAGGTCAGGGAGATTTCAGGCAGGATCTCCTGGGCTGTAGAGAAATAGGATCATGAAAAATATGCATATCAAATACAACAACAAACAAACAACAACAAAACATTTTCCCACTAAATAAGGTCGGTTATATGAATCCTAAAACATCATTACACTCGATTACGTGAATATGCATATCAAATATGCTAACATTTTAGTTTGGCCTTTGCCTCCTCATTTTTTAACTCTTTTCTGTACTCTGATCAGACTGCCCATCACTCGTACACTTTTACATCAAGTTGTCTCGGATTTTCATATGCATTTTTAAGCCCTAAATTTTTTAAGAGAGAAGAAATATTTATCATTCAGCATGCATGGATGGAGAATTTGTCCGGACACTAGGGACATCAAGGGTCTTGTCCTTATTAATGTCTAAAGTTTTATTTTTTAATTTTTTTCCAAAGGTTTTGGTTTTACTTCTGGATAGATTGATCGACAGCATTATCTATACAATGCAGATTTGATGAGGGAAATCCCACCTAATAAAATGTGATGATTATTTAACCTTTTTTTATCATGTAATTTGTGTACTAGCGAAAGGAGGTAGGTGGATTCTTCATTTTTGTTCTTACCATTTGATTTAGCTGGTTTGATTAATAAAAAATTCTTAGGTGCTCCAGAATACTCACTAATTCGATTGTTTTAACAGTTAGATTTTAATTTTTATATTTTAACAATCAAAACATCTCAAATGCCGGGTTCTCCAAAGCACTCAAGAAAGTGCCTTAATTAATTATTGAAAAAATCTATAGTACATGAATTGTAGTCAGAAACTCCGAATCTGGAGAAGAAACTCCAGATCGAATAGTAGTCAAAAGAAGACATGATACTAATTAAACCTCAATTTTTCTTACTTAATTGTTATGAAAATACCATTTTTCGAAACTGGTTTTCATTAAGTTATGGAATTAGAAGCTTGGAATTGCTTAGAATTTTGGGTAGCTGTGATATGGAGACACGATTATCGCTTAAGACCTATTTATTCATTCCTTAATTATTTACCAACTGATTTATTTTAGGAACTGCAATGGTATGGTACAAATAGCATGATTTGGATCCATAAAAAATGGATTTCCATTTCCCGCACTATTTTTTTTCTCATGTACACCCTTATTTATTTATGACATTAAAATTGAATAACGCATAATAAACAAAAATCAGCTTAAACGTACAAAAAAATAGAAAATAATTAAGTGTCTAGAAAATAATTAAGTGCTGCATTGGATAATGGATACACATAGATTGCCTAATTTAAAAGGCTTAGCCTTTTTCCAATTTGTTGAACAGAAGGTGGAGGAGTATATATAGTAAGTAAAAAATGCCAGCTCATTTGCACCACCTGCTAGTTGACAAATAAAAACAATTAAGTTTGAAAGCAGGAAGGTTTGTTTCCAACTTCTCCTCTTAGGTTGTTTCTATCGAATTGACAGGTAAAAGAAAAATATGAAAGAAAAGAAAAAAAAGAACATGCAAGATCCCTTTTGAGATCGAAATTCCATCTACTTTTGGAGCCTCTCCCCCCCACCATTCCCTACTCCTAGAGCTAGCAACTAATGCAGCAGCTTCCGTACAATCATGCAGCTAGTAGAATACAAAGAGCAGAAGCTGAGTAGCTAACTACCCTTGAAACCACCTGCATGTCAAGAAATTAAGAAACTCATTCAGTTTAAAGAACACAAGGAAATTAAAAACTACAATGTATTTGTAAACTAATGCATAAATTGTAATAATGTTTTTCAAGAAAAAGGAAAAAGATGAGGACTCAACTGGTTATTTCCAGATGGAGTAGATTGTAAGAAACCACAGTGGTCTTGGTATGCAGATCTCCCCTGCAAGAACTTAATATTTTGATCAGTAACCATTTCAAACTATATAAAGCCAAAAACAAAAATAATACAATTACTAAGCAAAAAACAAGTACCTTAAAATGTGTAGATGAGAAACCTTGTGAATAATCCAGAACACTGTCTCCAGAAGCTTGATTATTTGACACAATGAAGTTGTTCTGCAGAAAAAAAATCATAAAACCCATCAAATATAATCCAAAAAAATTAACATTAATAGATATATCAGTGCATGCTGATAAAAATTAGCCACACTAATGAAGTTGAGCTTAATTAATTAAATACTAATTACCTTGGAGTAGTTGAAGACAGGAGAGCTAGCAGTGTCATCTAATAAAGATGGTTGTTGTTGTTGTTGTTGATCACCACATGAGCGCCTACCTTTTCCTTTGATATTATTTCTCTGCTGCCTTTTTCTTCCAAACTTCAAATTTCCAGCATCCTTGGATATTTGAGGAGGATAAAAGGACCCATAATTATTGTTGATGCTGTTGTTTTCATCCAAGTAAACTTCATCTTCATTGAAATGTGGAGGCCCAGAAGATGCATCAGAAACCATTGACTGATCTTCTTCTTCATCATCCTCCTCCTTATCATGAATAACTTGTTTACCACAAAAATCGGACTTGCTCTTGCAATTATTATCTCTGCTGCGTGAAGCACTTGGATTACGAGAAAGATAATTAGAGTGCTCCAAGTATATAGTCCAACCAGACTCACAACCACTACTGCATTCTGAGGCCAACACATTCATTTTTTCTACTCTCCGTTTCACAAGCTATAATCTCAATGGTTTTTTTTCCTTTTAATAACACAAAGACAGAGGGAGAGAGAGAGGTAAATATATATATATAGATGAATATCAATACACCTCTCTCTCTCTCTCTCTCTCTCTCTAGTTAATTAATTAAGTAGATATTGATATATGATATATCTCAATGGAGGACTGGTGGAATGTGTCTCTCTATATTTGGACTTCGGACAACAAAAGTTAATGTAAATATATAGGAGGGTATGGAATGAATTTAAAAAGAAAGAAAGAAAGAAAGAAAGAAAATAGGGGAATAATTTGAACTCAAATCTTAGACTTGTTTTGTCCTGACTTGGACTCGCCTATTTAATTTCCCATTCAGCAGTTTGTGAGAATGAATAAAAAATGCCAGTTGGGATCGAGGAGGATTAAATTGGTTGCATGTAAGAGAGAGAAAATTAAAATTAAAATTAAAATTAAAAGAGAGAAATGGCCAGCAAGAAAGAAAGAAAGAAAGAAAATATGAAATCAGAGAGGCACAATATCCCTTCACATGCTAAGACAGCTAGGCACTGTGTACCCTCTTAACAAAACTGGGTACACGTCCGTTTCCCCTTCTCAGTATATGGACACCTATCCCTTCATATCAGTACCAGTCATTGCCTCTCTCTCTCTCTCTCTCTCTCTCTGTTGTTGGTGATGACATTAGCTTGATTGGATCTAGCATGGGAGTTTTTAGTACGAGATTTTTCGAGCTATCGTGTGGTCCTTGTAAATATGTTTTAGCAGATAAATAAAGCAAAGCAATTATATGCTCTGCATGTTATATTGAACTTATAACTGCACATGCATAATCTACAAGATACTTTCCTCCTTTCTATATTATTAGTTACCATATGTCTAGGGTTTATTAACGTTAGTCAGAGTTAGGAGAGTGTCATGAAAAGTAATTCTACTAAGTTTATCAAGGATTTATCAGCATTAGTAATTGAATGAGTATTGCAAAGATGAATGTTAAGACTAGTCGCTCATGTGTTCATAAATAACAATCAAAATTTATTTGAATTTTACTGTGCATGCATGCGACTCATACTTATTGATAGTCATCAAAATACACTCTCGTACATATGTTATTACTTCGAATTATAGGTTGAGACTAGATCTAGACATAACCAAATACACTCTCGCAGAAGTGGGTAATGCAGAACAAAAAGTAGGTGTATTCGTAAGTTATTGTCTACTCTTAAGAATCAAGCCACAATAATTAAAAGGGTTAAACACAGATTAAAAGTTTTATTAGGGCATGGCTGCATGAGTGGAGACTGTAGAAATTTCTTGGGGCAAAGCGCAGTTGACTGGGTGTTTATGAATCCACATGCAATCACATTCACACCTCTCTCTCCCTCTCTTCCTCTCACACTGAAATTCTGCAGAGGGATTTACTCTTTACCTCTAAGGGCTCACACACGCATGTGGGCACGTGTGTATATGCATATGCAGAATTCCCCACATATTTACACACATGTCTGCACGTGCACACGCACTTCAACCTAAATTGCTCTTTCAAAGCTGCATTTTAAAATTGGTCACTTGTGAGATTATATTTATCTTTGGTACCACTTCCAAAGTTCCAATGTTAACTTCCTTCACATCTTCCCTTTCAAAAAATTTCTTTCCTGCCATTTTTACGATGTGCCCTAATTGGTATACTTTTTTTATTTATATGTATTGAATATTTAAAAAAAAAAAATTAAGACAAAGCAACGTGTATTACGCATGTGGTGGTCAAATAAAGGGGCACAAGAATATGTGCTAAACTTATCCGTAGCCGTATAAACTATCATCAACACGTATAGTGATAATAATTGAAGCATATATGGTTGTATATTATATAAACAAGCCAAATGTACGAGAAGGAATGCAATATTCGACCACTGTCTTATGTGTTTAATGTGATCTAGAGTATTAATGCATCCTAATCTACACATGTATCGATTAATGATTAGAATCAGCTCATGCGCATGTTCATGCATAACCTATTGTGATGGATTAAACACCTAGTGGTTTACTATAGTACATAAACCAATAGGGCAACCACACATATACCATATATGGTAGCAAAGAAAACGAAGGTTACAACTTTAAAAAAGCCAAGTGCATTCCCTCTTGGATCACTCATTATTAATAGCCCATCAAATGCTTCATTAGGACGTCCAAGTGTAACTATCAAACCCATCCAATTTGTGATGCAGGTGCTGTGTCTAGTACTGTGTAACTCCGAAGATTAAATATGATCTATCTCTCTCTCTCTCTCTCTCTCTCTCTCTCTCTCTCTCTCTCTCTCTCTCTCTCTCTCTCTCTCTCTATTTGATTGTAGCAAAAATAGGTACCCATGTCCAATCCAGCTCATATGGACCACGCTTTGACAAATGCTGATTGGGGGGCATAACAAACATTGGGTCATAGACTTGATCTATTTTAACCTCATCTTCCCTCAATGAACTGGTCAACTTAATTAGTTGCGTGTTTATTATTTTTGGTCAGATAATTAGATGAGCAGTTAACCTACTTAATTAGCACATAAACACGCTTAATTAGATGAGCAGTTAACCCAAGGAGTTAACCTACTTAATTAAGTTGTTATGCTTGGTTAATTAGTTAACCTACTTAATTAGCACATAAATACATTTATACTTGCCGGGATGTTTATTTTCCTATAATTTACTCAATTTTTTTAACAAACAATATTATCTACCCTAATGGGTGGGAGAGTGAGTTAAGCCTCACAATAGGCTAGCAACAATGTGGTTTAAATTCGCCTTTGACGAAAATCGAACCTAAGACCTCTCACTTACAAGTAAAAAGGAATACCACTAGACCGTAATACTAAGTGGCATTTACTCAAAATCTTTAACTACTAGTAGATGTGTTAAAGAGAAGGAAAAGAGAGAGAGAGAGAGATTTAAAGAGGACTTCTATGAAGTTAAAAGCAAATGAAGCATAAAAAAAAAAAAAAAATTAATTTGGTGTTTGTAGTATTATTGATTTAACAATGTTAATTTGAACTATAAAATGGTGACTCAATTGATTAAATTTATTCACCCTTAAATATAAATTCTTCCTCCTCAATATCTCGTTTGTATTAAAGAGTAATGTTACAAGTATGAATCACAAATTTAACATTACAATAGGTAGTTTTGAAGTCATTCCTCTGTGGTTAGACATGTTTCATGAGTCGATTGAACTTTTACACATATGACATAATGTAGATGAAGTTGTAATTGCATTACGTACGTGCATGTGTATATATACACACACACATGTGGCAAAACAAAAAGAACTTAATATACTTATACTGTATAACTAGATGATTAATCAGGTTAAATCTGATAAGAACGTAATTAGGGTTTATATTTACAACATGAAGCTCTAAAGCATTCCACGTACAATTAGAAATACGTAGTAAAAACGATGGCGAATCCATTAATAGATTCCAGCTGGCAAAGTGAGGTAGTTCCAAAGAACACAGACGTGGGATCCACACAAGATACAAGAACAACGGTAGTGATTTGTCGCATAGCAAGTGTACATCGTATGGACGGGCGTCCGAGGGCACACTGTACCGACCACTCGCCATATCGAGTATCTACGACGAAAATGTCTACAGGGGGAGGGAGCTGTTCATCTTGCCTCCACGTGGATCGTTGCCAATCCTTTTGCGGCAACTATGCATGTCCCGGACAAAGATTGAGATAAGGTCCTCGCCACGTCACTGTTTATAGTACACGCACTTGTAGGGCAACTGTGAGTGTGTATGTGTGTGTCTAATTTACCCCATATTGTTGGGGCTAAAGCGTTGGTAGGATTTGATGAATTGAGATCACAGGATCCTGTATTGCTCTCATCTCATAAGAAGAGTTGAGTAAGTTGAGCTGTCAGCTCCAGGTGGCTAGCACTAGCATGGGTCTAAAATGAAAACTCCAAAATTTCAATCGATATTGAGTGCATTCTTGAGCATTCTCAGATAATAATCTCTACTTGCTCAATTGTGTTATTGATAAATGTTACTCTACTTCTATGTTTCATAGACTTACACTTATATCATTCGATTTAAAGACAACATTTAGGTTAATTATTCTTTCGATTTACAAAAAAATTGCATAGTCGTGTATATATAAAAATTATTAATATGTATAGAGTTAAAAATTTGTGTATTACGACCCTCATAATGCAATATATAAGTCTCATCACTCTAGTCTATAAAGTATGTAATTACGTGAATGAGAGATACAAATGGAAGATGAGAAGTAATTTTTGCGAGTTTATCCTCACATATAGGCCTAAAGTGCCTCAATAAGAATTTTTTACGTACAATTGTCATAGCTCACATGAACGTGTCATATAGAATATTATCTCCCCTCCCTATTCTTCCCAACAACTTTCTTGAATTCCATATACACTTATAACTAGTAGTACAAATGTATTAAAAGGGATGATGGTGATGCTTACAATATTTCATGAGAAGATGATGATTATAATCATTTATTCTTATCATTTCAAAATGAAATCATTAGATGTTGAGAAAGCCTTACTTTTCTCTTGTATCATGCACTTCTTTGTCCTTATCATCTTCTTAGATACTTTGTAAAATTAGCTTGGAGTATATATGGAGTAGGTAGATCTAGTAAAAAAAGCAAGGCTCTGCACAATTCCCTTTTGTTTGTCTTCCGCACCATGTGTTCAATCATGTGGTGGATAGAGATTAATTTATTATTTTGGTGAAGATGGTAGGGATGATATATGTAACACTAACACCCAGGAACTTGTCCTACTTATAAAAGTGGGTGTTTGGTCACTTCCGTGTGGGTCGGAAGTCTGCATAAACAAGGGGCTACATAATCATTTATTAGTGACGCTCTGATAACCGATAAAAAACATATATTACTGTGGGATATTAAGTAAAACCTAACAGAAAATGGATGCAGTGGTGGATATAATAAGCAACAGAATTGTCTGCGTCAGGAAATGAATTTTTCGACAGAAAATACTCCAAAACCGACAGAAATTGTGTCAGATATAACCGACAATAAATGGAAAACTATTGTCGGATATTATCAATTAATGTCGGTCATGACCGCCAGAAAATTAAAAATACTGTCGGATTCACATTCTCCTCCTGTCGGTCCTAACCAACAGAAAAAATTTTAAAAAAAATAAAATCTACTACTTTTCGTTGGTCTCAACCAATAGAAAAAAAACGAAACTTTCTATTTGTTTTTTTAATTTTACAGAATGAATTAAAAAAAAATTAATAAGTGAATAAAATAATCAAAGCTTGTAACAAACATAATATGCATTCAAATATTAACCTACTATAATGTCTTTTGAATCTGTCATAACACATAAAGTAGACGTTAAATATAAATTAACCTACAATACAGTCATTTGAATCCGCCATAATACATAACTAGACAAAAAACATTTGTTCGACGTAGATAAAGTGTCAGACATATCAGTAAGGAAAACCAACAAACTATTTAATAGAACCTGAGCCTTCTGCCGAACCTCCTTGTGCTCCAGGGCCTTCTGCCGATCCTTCCTGTGATCCAAAGCCTTCTGCCAATCCTCCATGTGCTCCCAAATACCTCAGCACATCCCCATCAAAACTACTCAACAGCAATCTGGAAAACAAACCCGGGGATAATCCACCATTGAAACCACCTGGAGAAATAGGTGAGTCACCGGGAGAAGCCATCTAAGGTCAATATACTGGCATTGGATAGTGCGGCTGAAATGGCATATGCTGCATGGGATATGCAGGCGCAGGTGGCTAATTGGGGGCCGAATGCTGTGATGCCTGAAGGCTGAGTAGTGGCTGCTGCAGATGTTGTGGAATAAGCAACATCAATATTTTTTGTTGCTGCATCAAGAACTGCTAATTCATCGCCTGCTGCTGATGGTTTACCTGCTCTTGCGAGGTCTTTGATTTCTCAAGCTCAGCCTTTACCTCCGCCAACTTTCTAGAGGCTTCTTCCTCCTTCCTCTTCAATTCGTTGTTCTCAGCTACCACCTTGGCCAATGCACCCTTGGATGATTTCCTGGAATAGCTAGCACCTGAAGAGCTTGCATAAGACACCATCTCTGATATCACCCCATGACCATAAACTCAAACCCTATTTCTAGTCTCAGAACGCATCTGCTCAACATAAATCTGTGTTCTAACCTCAAAGGTGTCCTCTTCTCCAGACTCGACAATTGACTGAATTTGACTCTCCATAGATGTCTTGCAATATAATATTTAAACAAAATAATAAAAGATTATTAAAAGTTGAAATATAGAAAAATAAATAAGATTCATAAAAACAGATTCATCGATCAGGTTCATAAAAACAGAAAGATAAACAAGGTTCATATAAACATAGATTTTGTGTTTCAATAATGTGTTAGAACACAAATTCAACAATCGAAATAGAAAGATAAATAAGAATTAAATACAAATAGTCATAATCTGAATAGAGTTACAAATCATTTACCCCCTCTGTTGTGACAATTCATCAACCCAAGAGTCATCTTTTCGGGTATGGGTAGCTCGGAAAAAAAAAGATGGGATATGGCTCCTTACCATGCTTGTTCTTGTTTAAATATGTTAAAAGAGAAAAACAAATACAGATTGCCCCCAGATTATAAATACAAAAATAAAAAACACTACATATATTACAAAATAGCAACACATACCAATTCCTCGCAAACCCGAGCAAACGTTTTTGAACCAGTTGTATGGTTCATCGTTTTTAAGTCCTGATTATACTTGTTTTTCTCTGCCACCTCCTGAAAAGTGTAAAAAAAAACCTTATAAGACAAACATATTTCAATACCAAATATCAAATCACTAATTTTTTACCTTTGTTTTAGGATTATCCCAATACTCTAACATCTTGACCCACTGATCACCATCCATACCAGGGGGAGGTTCTGAGCACTCATGCTCTTGTCTTTTGGTGTAATACTTCGCTTTCAAACAATTACGATATTCCTTGTATGCATGATCCGCAACATGGAGAGTCATGTTACAAATCACAGGCATTCTATCAAGGTCTTCATCAAGAAATATGATATTCCCCTATTTTCATAAAAACAAACATGTTAGTATAAATCCGAAGTATAGTCTTGAAATATAGAAGTACAAAACAAAAATATATACTTTAATTCTTTCCCACAAAACTTCCTTATCATTTCAAGCGCCAATCCCTCTTCAATGGAATATGTCTTGGATCCCTAACCTCCGAGGCTATCAATTTCAAAAATTCACCGGCATTTTCACTAACACATTTCCCTGTTGAATCAAATAGACAAAGTTGTCTTCCTTTCCACTTTGGAATAGCAGCTCCGCTGGTCCTACATTCATTTTGTTCCTCCATAGAAATGGGTGGATGTGAAAATGGAAAAGGGAAAAAGAGTAAAAATGGGTAGAAGTGAAAATGGGAAGGAGAAAAGGAGTAAAAATGGGTAGAAGTGAGAATGGGAAGGAGTGAAAATGGGAAGGAAAAGAACGGCTAAAGTGAAAATGGCTGAAGTGAAAATGGGAAGGAGAAGCTGAAGTGAAAATGGGAAATAGTTGAGGGTAATAAATATTGTCGGTTATATCCGACAGAAATTCAACTAAAACCACCAGAAAATTAAAATCTGACAGAGCTTTTATGTTTTTGTCAGTACAGTGCATTTATGTATGTCAGGACGGTGCAGTTATAGATGTCAGAGTACTGTCGGTTATGACTGACAATAAAGTACATAGTGTCGGTTATATCCGACAACATGACTAAAAAGCGCTCGCCTATTTAATATGCATGTCAGGTTTGTGTCAGTTATAACCGACAAAAATATCCAAAAACCGCCATAAAATTTTCCTTCGTCGGTTTTTGTGCGCCTTAAATTTTTTTGAATCAAATTCACGGGAAATATCCCGCCCAAAATTTTGTTATGCTCGTGTCGGTTATATCCGACAGGGAATGACTTAAAAAAAAAAAAAAAATTAAACCATGTGTTTTTAAATAACATTTTAAATTTTAGCACACAAACTAAAATATTTTAAATAAAAGTCACCACACAAATTGAAATATAGTCTAATTAATACTTAAAAAGCATAAGGTAAATAATAAAACTATTCCATTTCATATTCTGTTAGGTCATCATCGACATTGACAAAATGAGGGAACTGGGTAGGCAACGGTAATACTTCGTGAAAATGAGTCTCTTCCACACCAACCCTTGTATGCAAATTTTCATTGTCAAGTACACGATCATCCAAATCAGGTATAGCATAATCATCAAGTGCATCATTATCCTCTAATACGTCAAACAAATCTCTCGGCTGCGTTCGAACAACAGCATGCCAATCTTTTTCAATTGTGTCCTCCACATAAAATGCTTGTAATGCTTGTGAAGCTAATATGAAAGGATCCTCTTTAAATCCCAATCGATTGAAGTTTACTAAAGTAAATCCATATTGATCGGTCTTCATACCTCTTGGACTTTCACTATTAACCCATTCACACTTAAACAACATCACAGCTCGACCCTTGTCTCCTGCTTAGGTAGGGCCACAATATTTAACCTCAAACATGTCTATGACTCTGCCATAGCAATTCACTTGCCCAATTGCACCACGGACATTTGCAGGTACAAAGACACTACAATTTTGATTCTTATGCTTATCGTCCACAGATTTTGTACAAAATCTGAACCCATGAATAATGTGACTTTTATATCTCGTCACAACCCTACTAGGATAATTGGCTGGCCAATGCAAGTCTTCAAATATCAAGATGTCATTAGCATGACATCTTGAATTAATCTGTAATAAGTAAAAGGATAAAAGTTGACACAACAAATATAAACACGTCATTATTAAAATGTAAAAAAAAAAAAAATTAAAAAAAAAGTAATAACGTGACCGTTATATTAACTCACATGTTGCTGGAACCATTCTGGAAATTCCTTCTTGCTTAGTTCCTTGATTTATCGCATAGTCAGCCTTGCTCGACGATGTTGATTTTTCAAGAATTCGTTGCCTAGCCAATCAGGTCCAAATATGCTTAACTAATTTTTCAAAGTAAAGAAAATTGATAAAACATTAAGACGTATGACTAGATGTTCTTACCTTTTAAATAGGTTGACCTCATCACAATTATTTAGAATGTATCTATGGCACTGATCAAGAACATTTAACTCTGAGTTCCACATTTTCTCCTGAACCCATATAACATCCTTTAGAGTCAAAAATTGATAACCCACCAGATACTCCACGTCCAATACTATCTTCATTTCAACCTCTACGAGTGCGACGAGACTCGACATCTCTAAGATACATGGAACAAAAGGACAAGCATTCATCCACCAAATATGCTTCAATAATAGAACCTTCAGGATGACCTTTATTACAAACATAACGCTTCAGTGTTTGCAAATACCTATAATTATAATACAAAACAAAAATTATTATAATTACTAATAAAAATTATCATTATAAATTAACAAATTTTATAAAGATTTGTTAATTACCGTTCAATTGGATACATCTATCTATATTGAACAAGCCCTGCAATAGCTGCTTCATCTGCCAAGTGAACTGGGAGGTGCATCATTACATCAAAAAATGCAGGCGGGAATATCTTCTCCAATTGACATAGTGTCAAGGCAATTCTTGAATTCAGTTGCTTGAAACCTTCCTCGGACTCCTTGCTACACAATTGTCTGAAAATTGCACTCAACTCTAATAATATCATAGTAACAGATTTAGGCAAAACCACACGTATTGCAAGTGGGAGTAACTGCTGCATTAAAACGTGGCAATCGTGGCTTTTTAATCCGTGTATTTTTCGTTCATTCACATGCACACATCGCGACAAATTTGATGAATATTCATCGGGAACCTGAATAATAGACAACACTTCACAAAATGCAGTTTTTTCTTCTCTTTTCAATGTGAACAATGTTGGAGGTCGAAATGTTCTATTTCCTTCCCTACGTGGATGTTGTCCATGTCTTATGTTCAAGATTTCAAGATCTGCACGTGCAACCAATCTATTCTTAGACTTTTTCATCTATATCTAACAATGTTCCCACTATATTGTCACATATATTTTTTTCAATATGCATAACATCAAGATTGTGTCTAATCAACAGATGCCTCCATTAAGGTAGTTCATAAAAAATAGATTTCTTCTTCCACTGGCTCTTACTACTTATACTGCTCTCAGTTCGTTTTTTGTGTTGCCCAACCGAAGCATCTTTCTTTGGTTTTCCAAAAGTAAATCTCAAAGTACAAAGTTCATCAAGACATTGTAAACTAGTCCATTGCCTTGGTGCACTACGATGCTCTCGCCGACCATTAAAAGATGTGGTTTGCCTTCGAAACATATGATCAACAGGAAGAAAGCATCGATGCCCCAAATAGCAAATCTTACTACTCGCCGGCAAGTAAATAGATTTTTTATCATGCATGCAATGTGGACATGCTTTATATCCATGTGTACTCTATCCTGATAACATTCCATAAGCTGGAAAATCACTTATAGTCCATAAGACGGCAGCCTTCATCGCAAAATTTTGGTTGGAATACGCATCATAAGTAGGAGTGCCCACCTCCCATAACTCATTCGACTCATCAATCAATAGATGCATGTATACATCAATCTCTTTACCGGGACTGCGCGATCCTGGTATTAACAGAGACAACAACAAATTGGGTTGCTTCATACACATCCAGGACGGTAAATTGTAAACTGAAAGCACCACAAGCCATGTGCTATGATCTTGCCTCATTTTTCTGAAAGGATTAAATCCATCACTGGCCAACCCTAATCGAATATTTTGCATTTCTGATCCAAACTCCGGATATAAATTATCCAAATGCTTCCATGCTGGAGAATCTGAAAGATGTCTCATAAACCCATCCTTAGGACATTCAGTTGCGTGCCACCTCATATGTTAAGCCGTATGCTTCGACATATACAATCGTGGTTTTAAAGGAAAATACCACATAACCTTAGCTTCGATTTTTTTTTTTCTAGAGCCATCATCTTCGTTGATATTTTTATATCTTGATTTACCACAAACTAAGCATGTGGTTAACTCTGCAGTGTCTTTCCAATAGATCATGCAATTATTGGGACAAGCATCAATCTTCACATACATCAGACCCAAGTCATTTATATGTTTTTTTGCCTTATAACAAGATTCAGGCAAACAATCTCCATCAGGCAACATTTTTTTAATTAACTCGAGTAACGTGGTGAAGATCTGATACAATCTTACAACCGCCTATTTTTTAAATTCATTACAACCTGGCCACAAATCTTGATCTGTCTCTTCAAGCAGCTTAAAAAAAAGTCTCGACCTCTTCCGGACGCCCTTCCCCAGAAAGAGATTCAGTAGATGGCCCAATACCTTCTTCCGTTAATGGTTGGACAAATACATCATTAAGAACATCATGAATACCAGTCAACCGATCTCCTATTTCAGTAGACGGCCCAACACCTTCTTCTCCAATCCTCATATTTTGCTCTCCAATGAAAGGTTCCCCATGATGTCGCCACAAAGCATTTTTGTAATCTTTATCCATATCATACAACACAAGATGTTCGACAATAGTTTTTCTAACAAAAGTATATCGATTACAATATCTTTTGCAAGGACATCTAAACTTATCGGGGCCAACACCATTCGCAACTGCTTGATCCAAAAACAAATTAATTTCATTTGTATATGCTTCCAAATTTCACGATATTACCAACTATTTTCCATGTTTTACCACTGTACGATAGCAAATATTACTTTGAAACTAAGATGCCTACAATCTTTCAATCCCTATCATGTAGGCATAACTATTAGAAATTTCAATCCCTATCTTTCAACCTCGGACTACCACAGTTGCAATTTAATTTTCAACACCTATCACAGTAAAACAAATTAAAAAAACAATCAAAGGTTAACAAAAATATGTTTATCTACACTCTTGATTATTTATTAAATTTAAGTTTTGTATATCCTCATAGCAATTGGAGTGAAATGTTTAATTAATTAACATAATATATACCTATATTACTAAATATTACCAATTTATGGTATATTAAATATTATCAATTTAACATAAATATTTACAAATAATATTTATCTCAATTTCTTCATAACAATTTAAGTAAATAAAATAAACTAATGGAACACAAATAATCCTAATTTATCATACTAATTAAATTAAAATCTCTAAATAAATAATCTTGTGTGTTAAACAAACAATTTAAACATCAAGAAGTTCAGCAATAAAACCTGAACTATTGAAGAATTCTGTCATCGATCTACTCTTTACATGGTCAGCCAACCAAATAAAGCCCCTGCAAAATCAAATCAGAAAAAGATGAAATGCTTGATGAAGAAAGAAATAGAAGATAAAAAGTATGGAAGCAAAAGAAATTAAAAACTTACTGTGAGATGAAAAGAACAAAAAGATTGAAGATGAAGAGAAGAAAATGATTGAAGATTGAAGATAAAGATTGAAGATTGAAGATGAAGAAGAGAAAGAAATCTGAATGAACAACAAACAGAAAAACTTTTGGCATAAAAATAATAAAATAGTCGATTTCTGTCAGTTATAACCGGCAGAATACTAAAATAATAACCGCCAGAATACTAAAATAATAAAATAGTCAATTTCTATCGGTTATAACCGCCACTATTAACTTAAAAACTACCAAAATATTAAAAAAATATTTTAAAAAAAAAACACAAATACTGGCGGTTAAAAAAAAATTGTGGCGGTTTAAACCGACGCTAATTACGTTTTATCCGACACTAATTAAAAAATGTGTCGGATTACTTTTATCTAATATAATGGCTTATTAACCGTCACCATCATCCGAATCTTAAAGCTAATTTTGTAGCAGTGGGCCACAAGAATATGAACAATCAAGAACTTGTACCTGAGCACATGACATGAACTGTGTGGAAGAATACCAATTTATATAATGATCCCACAAGCTCTAAATTGTTTAACTTTTTACAGTAGTAGAAACATGATTATCTTTGGAAGAGAGTGACTTGTAATTACCCTGCATGTTAGTATTAGCCCGTGTTTCGCATACCTGCTTTGACATGACAAGTCTGACTAAATTGGATGGGAGTTTTAGCGTGTTTGGTGGGTCTAGATGCATTTCCTATTGGGATACGTATAGGCTCAGAAGTGCATCACAGTAAACGTGACTTAAAATCAAATCGTACCCTTGCAAGCCACGTTAAATACTCAAAAGTGATCCGGTCCAGTAGTTCCATCTACGTTTTCTGGTCGAACAAAGTTAGTATGTTGACTTGTATATAAGGCCTCTTTCCAGTTTTTACAGGTCCAATATACTTGTAATGCAATACAAGTTAGCCTCTAGGCCTCTGGCCTGGCCTCATGTACCCAATCAAAGCGTCATTTTCGCATGGCCCATGCAATCGATCAATCTCCTTTAGAACTAAACAAGTTGATGAAAGATGTGGTCTAAATTTCACTAGTTGCTTATCAGGTAAGCATGCAAACCAATTACGCCATCCCTCTTAAGGTCTGAAGTTTCCTACAATCATCAAGCACATTTGCCCATCCATGTTCTAAGAAATAGGAAGTGCTTAATTAGCTGGCTAGAGAGACTCATATGGAGGAGCTGAGTGAAAATTGCTTCCATGAAGCCACCTACCTAGACCAAGAAGTTCAATTAAGAACTTCCAGAGTGCCCGTGGTTCAAGAACTCTCTCGGCGAGGATTCAAACATTTGCCTGAGAGATTCATAAGGGTGCACCTTGAACACGATTATGATGTTGTCGACTTATCTTTGCTTAATAATGTCTCAGAAGTCCTACCATCCATAAGCATGGCTAAATTACGAGCCCGGTCTGAGTCCACAGACTGGACCCGAGAGCTGGCCGAGCTAGCAAGCGGTGCTAATACTTGGGGTATGCTCATAATCAAGGACCATGGTGTGCCAGGGCATGTTTGAGATGGTGTGAAGGATGTGGTCAAGGAGTTCTTTGGGTTGTCGTTTGAAGAGAAGAAAGCAAGCGTTGGGTCGTATGTGAGTGTGGATAACATGGGGTACGGCCGGAACTTTGTGAAGTCGGAAGATCAACCGTTGGATTGGATTGACCGTGTGACTGTGAAAGCAGCTCCTGTCGGAGCAACCCAAGGGCTCCATGTTTGGCCTCAAAGGCCTGCCGATTTCAGGTGCCGCATTTCACCAAATAAAACATAAGCGTGCATCGATCATACTTTCGGTACCTTTATTTTCTGACACATATGATAATCTTTTTAATTTTTTTTTCGGAGATTGAGAATTTTTCTATTTTTAGTTTTCAAAAGGTGAAAACAAAAGTTAAAAACGAAATAGTTATTAAACAATTACTTAGTAATAATGAATTTAGCTGTAGTGATTTAAGTATTTAGAATAAATTAAAAAAAATCCAACATTGATAATGAATTTAGCCAACTGATTCAAACATTTAGTGATTTAGAATAAATCAAATTCTTGATCAGCTCATGGAACGCTGTAATTGTTAGAATAATTTCATAATATAAAGTGGGAAATATTGCAATGGGTGATAAAGGGCTTGTTTATATATGTGTGTGTGTGCACGCCTTGAAGCAACTTATCTTTAATCCATCGCCCTAACCATTAGCCACAAAAATTTTAAACACTAATCAACATTTTTGTGGCTATTCGAGCTCGAAGGAACTGAGTGCACATTCGAGCTCGTGAGGCTGGGAGGAGTGCAGCTGTACCATTTTCAGGTAAGAAAACCACCGTTTTCACGTCGATTTCACGAAGTCCGATTTGGGGTACTATTCATGCTCACGTGATTTCTCACGTTTTAGGGAAAATGAAGCTTGTAGGTAGCTTGGTGAGGTCCCAAGGAGTCTCAGAGTAGTTCATTTGAAGGAATTGGACGTCGGGATCGCGTATTCGAAGTTGGCCGGAATTGGAGTGTGGTGGCTGGTGAGATCTCGTGGTTTTTAACCCTTAAAAGTGGTATATTCGTGTTCTCCTAGGTCTAAGCTTCAAATTAGTAGTAATTTTGTCAAATTTGGGTGAAAAACGAACGAGATATCAACGTTTGAAATTTTTCCAGTTTTCCGGCGCCGGAGAAGGAGACGGAATATTCCGTCAAATCTGACGGAATATTCCTGACGCCGTTAACGGAATCCGTTAGAACTAACGGAATATTCCCTACGGCGTCAGTTGACGCCGTCAGCGTGCCAGGCACGTGCCTGCGCGTGGCCGGCGCGTGTGGCCGTGCCTTGGCCGGCGCGTGGGGGAGCGTGCGGCGGTGAAAAATTATTCTAAAAATTTGGGTGTGATCCTGAGGTTGTGTAGAGCACGTTGGTATATTCATTTGTCCAATTTGAGCAATGTATGAGAAGTTATTACGAGAAGTTGGTTATGTGCTTTAAAATTTACGTTTTTATAGTTGTTTCTCATATAGGTGAGACGTATCCCGAGGACGAGCGTGGTCACTCGAGGCAGGGGGGCTACGACCCTTCCACATACCAGTGAGTGGGCTTTTGGTTTTCCGTATATACCTATATACTATATTTTCCCAGAATTGATTTAAATGTTTATTAGTTATATGCCATGCATTATATTATCGTTGGTTGTGCATTGTTAGTACATTATTAGTTGCATATATATACATATGCATATTGGGTGCTGTGGACGCACAGGTGAGTGCCAGGTAAGTGTTATTCATGTTTACATTCAGTAGCGATTCGAGATGCTTAGAGAGCTCATAACCTGCACCCCCGGTGTTAGTGCTCCCGCCCAGAGTAGGGCACAGTCCTTCACGTGATGTTCACCTCCCGTACCACACGCTCAGCTTGGATCCAAGTTAGGTGCACAGTCCTGTCGTACAGACCACATTAGGTGGTTCCGACTCGTAGGTGACCCGCGATTATTCGCACAGCCTTCACGTGATCGTAGCACTTGAGCGTATATATTTGTTACACCCAGGCCTGTCGTACAGACCACTTTAGGTGGTTCCGACTCGTGGGCAGGTTCAGTTATTGAGTTTGAGATTTGAGCTCTATATGCAGCCGTACAGGTCACGTTAGGTGACTCCGGCTGCCAGATTATTTGTTATTGATATGATTTATACCTGAGCACTTGCATTTCATTATGAGGTTTCGACATGGCATATTCTTGAGCATGATTGGCATATCTATATACATACGTATATATGTTTATTTTCTGGGAAGTATACAGGTTTTACGGCGAGGGGTTAGAATGTATTTTACTAAATGGTTTTCGAAAAGCTTTGTTTTTGCCCACTCACGCTTTTGTTTTGCGCCCCTCCAGGTTCTAGTTGTCTAGCAGGTTTGGTGGTTTCCCAGAGGGCTTTCCCGGCATTTCTGACAGACACTTACCAGCGTAGGGTCACCTTCGGGTGTACTGTTGTCGTATCACTTTCTTTTGGACTGCTGTAGGCTTACGCTCTGAAATTGTGTCTCACTTGCGCTAGCACTTGTTTTTATTACTTTGTTGCTAGTTTTTATTTATTCGTACTTTTTATATTACTATTTTATTAGCTTCCGCACGTGCACATGGTTACGTCACCTCAGCGTGACGGCCAGCACGCCCTGATCTCGGTCTGGGTGTGTCAACGTTCATGAAGCAAGAACCATCTTGAATGACTTACTGGAAGCCCTTGCCGAAGCCTTATCACTAGAAAAACATGTATTCCTCCAAAATTTTGACCCCAAAGACAGTGAGATCAATGTGAGAGTCAACTACTACCCACCATGTCCTAGACCAGACCATGCCCTCGGTCTAACTCCGCATTCGGATGCCAGTGCCCTTACTCTCCTTATGCAATTCGACACCGCTGGAGGTCTCCAGGTTTTGAAGGACAAGAAATGGGTGAATGTGCCTTGGCCACCAGAGGCATTGCTAGTGAATATGGGAGATTTGCTAGAGATTATGAGCAATGGAAAGTTAAAAAGCCCATGGCATAGGGTTGTGACCCAAATGGATGTTGAGCGCTTCTCAGTGGCTTTGTTCTATAATCCATCTCCCCGAACTTTGATTGATCCTATAAGGGATCGTAATTCCTTGAAAGATGAGGGGTATGAGAAGGTGGTTGTGGGTGATTATTTGCAACACTTTTATAGAGTTAGTCCTACTGCGGAGAAACAAGCAATCAACTTTTCCAAAAGACCCAAAACGTAATGAGGTGTGTGGGATTTTACATGCTTTGTTAATGTTGTTATTTTTGTTAACCAATATATGAGTTTGGAATGTGATCCTTGGCACCTAGCTCGGATTTGATTTGTTATCATGTGCGAATCTAACTAGCACAGGATTCATGCGTATTGCTTTTAATTATTGTATGTGCGGCTTGGTTATTATTTGTGTGATTTATAGAGGCAACCAGGCCAGAAGCAAATGAAAAAACAAAAAAACATGTGGGGTAGCAAAAATTCGTTGTTTTCAGTCTTGACAAATTTATACCTACAAAAGATTCAACACTTTTCATCGAGACCAAGGTCACACGTGCCACATGAGGTTTTTTTTTTTTTTTTTTTTTTTTTTTTGGTGTTGGGGGGGGGGGGGCAATGGATCTCCGATACCTAAGTCAATATCTTTGAAAAGAGTAAGTGCTTCGAGTTTGTATGTGTAGCATAAAACTTACCAAAATTTGATGCAGATGAAGGCATTTATAGGGAGGAGTGGCCGGCCATAGGGTTAGGGTTATGGCATACACATAGCGGCATCCGATTGGCCATGTGTCATTCATTGAATGAATGAGGAAATAATATTCCCAAGATATTAATTAGGAGATAATATCTTGGGATGATGGAAACATCTATGATTGATTGTGAAAGGGATTCCTTATTTGATGGAGTTGATCTTTAATTGTGAATGTATTAAAGATATGAATCGGGGATTTTTTTTTTTTTTTTTTTTTGTCAAGATAGGATTTGGTGATTAATCCTAACTTTAATGTCTTTAACTTTTCCATGCCACAAGAATGGGAGGTGAGAGCAGTTGTAGTCAACTTCTTGAACCTCCAAGTATGTTGAGTTGTGCATGGGAATAATTGTGTCCTGCTGCCCATTTAATAAGGGCAATTTTATATTCTTCGGCATAAAGTCCATGCGTCATGTTCTGCATTTTTAGAATTATTTTTTGCTCCACAATATTCATTGCAGTGGAGATCAAGAAAGTGGCTAGTTAGAAGATTGCGGAGGTGAAGTTTTAGATAGTAGTACAATTTTCTTGCTCTTGGTTGTCAAATTAACATATTTTTAAAGTTTATTTGTTAAATCTTGGAAATTAATCTTCAGAGAATATGTTAATTTCTTTATTTTACTTGTCATTCAAATTCAACCAAGACTAAGATTATTATGCTACTTTCTAAAGCTCCGCCTCCTCAATGATCTAAACTTTTCTTTTTTGCTTTTGGTTTAGCCTGCTTTTGCATCTGTACAACGAACTTCCTTTAGTATTTAGGCTTTGGCATTTTGCGTGGCAACCATTTCAACCAGATGCATTTAAATTCTAAAATCATGCAAATGACTTGAGGTTGCCTCTTAATATGTCATATTAATTGTGCATTCTAACAATGCGACCCATAGCCGACATCAGATTCTTTCTTTGCTGGGAATTGCTCAGGGTGAGCTCCCATCAGTTACAAAGGTGGTCCTCTGTTTCGAGGTGAGCCTTGTAAACAAAATTTCCAAGCTTTGGTGGATAGGATCCGAGCTCGTATGTTATGGCAAGGACACCTTCTCTCTATGGTTGGTCGTATTACTTCACTCAAATCGGTAGTGGTAAGCATGTTATCTCCTAGCTTTTCAGTTTATGCTTGGCCTTCTTCTGTCCTGACTTAAGTTCGGAATTGGGCTCGTAATTTTATTTGGTCAAGTTGTGTGCTGATACAAGTGGTTTTTTCACTGTTGCTTGAGAAAAGTAGTGTTGTGCGTATAATGAGGGTGGTTTTGGTATTCGCAACTTTGCAGCTCTTAATCTAGCTTTTCAAATGAAATTTTTTTGGGACATTCGAGTGATTTCTAGTATGGCTTATTGTTTTTTTCGGAGGAGATTTTTCAATAATTTGGGTCATCCTTGTTCGTCTTACAAGTGTTCTTCGGTATGGCCTGGGCTACGTCCCTTATATTCGGCTATCTCTGATGGGTAAAAATGGATTATTGGTTTGGGTGGTCAGGTGAAATTTGGCATTCAAAGTGGTTGGATGTGCTGGTTTCTGATCAGTTGGGACTTCCTCTGCCTATTTCTAATCGTTTGCATGCTTTGGTCTCGGATTTTATTTTGGATGGCAGCACTGATGGGAATCTTTCAGTTAAGCTTGCTTGTGATTTTTAGCGTAGTCGTCAACCTCATGTTCTTTAGGATCGATGGGTTTGGCATCCATGCTTTCGCTCACGTAATTGAGTAATTTTATGGAAATTTTTGCATGGTAAACTTTTGACTGATGATATGCTTCAAGGTAGAGAGGTTTTATGTTGGCTTCTATGTGATCCCTTTACGGTGGATCATCTCTTTCTTTAGTGTGCTTTTGCAAGACAATTTTGGTCGGCTTGTTTAACATGGTTTCAAGTTTGTTCTTGGTATCATGATATCCATGGGTTTTTCACTTAACCACTACATCAGGGTCCGGGTACTCAGTTGCAATTGTTATGGTGAGGATTAATTGGCGCGGGTTTTTATTTACTATGGCAGACTCAGAATAATTTGCGTTTTCGAGATGGGCAACGTTTTGTTGCTTCTTTAATTAGGGCGATCAAACTCAACTTGTTGAGATTCATTCTTTTAAACTAGGCTCCATGAAATTCAGTTTCTGAGTTATTTTATGAGCCATTGGAGTTTCTGGGCATCAAAATCCTACAAATTTGGTTAAAGTAAACACGGATGGTGCAGCTGGAGGTTCCCCATGTTTGGCTGGCTTTATGGGATTTTCCGTGATCATAATGGACTTGTGCTCTTGTGCTGGGTTGTTTTGCGGGCTCCCTTGGTCTGACTTCTTCTCTGGAGGCTGAGCTTTATGCTGTGATTCATGCAGTTTCTTTGGCGATTAAAAATGGTTCGCAAGCATTGTCGATTGAAAGTGATTCATCTCTAGTAGTCCATTTTCTTTCTTCCTCTATGGCGCAGGTGCCTTGGGCCTCACGTTTACATTGGCATAACTGTCAGGGTTTTCTCCCGAACAATACTTGGCTACTCAAAAGGATAATCAGAATTGTTCATAATATAAATCACCCTATGTAGATATGCTCTACAAAAAATAAATTAAAACTAAGGTTGTTTAATCATCGAACTGTATAAAAACAAATGAACGAAATTGGTAAAAGCATTATGAACCGTCTATATATTTGCTAAAATAGATTGACTAAACGACCTTAATTTTAATTCATTTTTTCCAAAGATGATCTTTACAGTGTGTGACATCCCACATCATCCAGGGGAGTGATCCTTATATGTATATTCTCATCCCTACCTAGCACGAGGCCTTTTGGGAGCTCACTGGCTTCGGGTTCCATAGGAACTCCGAAGTTAAGCGAGAAGAGGGCTAGAGCAATCCCATGATGGGTGACCCACTGGGAAGTTGTTTGTGAGTTCCCAAAAACAAAACCGTAAGGGCGTGGTCGGGGCCCAAAGCGGACAATATCGTGCTACGGTGGTGGAGCGGTGCCGGGAAGTGATCCGCCCCGGACCGGGATGTGACACAGTGTGATTGATAATATGAACGGTTTTGATTATATGCACAAAGCTTTGTGATTCAAATTCTAAAAATTTTGAGTAGAAATTTTTACTCATCTTTGAGCAGCCAATTATAATATTCTTTTCTTTCATGACAATTTTGAGTTTCCCATATTTTTTTAGAGGGTAATCAGGTTCAGGCAGCGAATTCTATGGCTAATTATGGTGTCGACTGCCAGGTACATTGTTGTTCTGGTTGTGCTGTTATGCTTATTTGCGTAGCTTTTTTCAGCTTCCGACTTATCGGATTTGTTAGTACTTTTTCATGTTGTCTACGGTTAAAATTTTCTTGGTTCATGTTCATAGGGGAGGCAGCTATCGGGGGCTTGGCACCTTCCAATTGCTTTGAAAGGGGAGGGGTAGGTTACATTGACGGCCGCAATTCGGATCCCTGTCTGTAGTTTGGTTTGCCCAATACTTCAGGATATGAGCTAAGTTTATTCCCTCTTAGTAAAAAAAGGTAAGGCCTAATTGAATTATTAATTCCTATGGTGATATGGTAATTGGAAGATAGTCGATGTGATAAAGTCTGTTAGGATTTATGCTTAAAATTAAAAATTCCGTCAACTTTATGTTAATTGTTAGCACACCACGTGCTAATAATAACAAAAGTTGACGAAATTTTTAATTTTAGGCATAAATCCTAACAAACTTCATCACAGGAGCTTAAATCCTAATTTTTTTTTACCACATGGGTAATCTTCCAACTACTCTATCATTACAGGAACTATTAATCCAATTAAGCTAAAAAATAATTATCAAGTAACTGATAATGATAATCATTATCATATATCTGAATCGATCTATTGATTATCTTTTCAGGATCAAGTAATTGATATTCATTAAATAATAATGTTGCCATTGGCCAATGTAGGGGACCACATATTTGCTAGAATTTGAATTTAAATGAGAGATTTGTGTGCAGCGACCGCACAACTTCTTCTAGAAGAAGAAATAATCACAGTACAGAAAAATGGAGAACGATGAGAGAGAGAGAGAGAGAGAGAGAGAGAGAGAGAGAGACAGACAGACAGACAGACAGACAGACAGAGACTGCAAGCAGAGAATGTTACTCTGCAAAATTCATTCACACATACAACATGAGCTGAGAAGAGAGAGACTGAAGTAATCCCACACTCTGCAAACGGTTACATAGTTTTGGCAATGTTCAAGCTTACATCAAAGCAATCTCAGTCTTCCATTTTACACCTTATAAGATGAAGAGCCACCTCACTTACCTAAAACCTATAAGACTTAAATAAGTCAAATTACATTTAAACCCAAAGCTGATTAATCCAGCAATGTAAGCTAGGATTAATACAAACACTTAACACATCAGTTCACGATTTATACTACAACAATATTATCCATACAGATACACATCATAAATTTTTAATATTTTGGTGGATGATGATGCATAATTTGGCGGGCTAAAGCGACGCCATCCAGCATAGGTGCTACGTAGCACCGAAGCCCCTCAGTGCTCAAGGTGGTACTACCCCCAGATTCAAAAATCAAATCAACCAACCAGCCGGCGAAATCCCCAATAATAAAAGCTCCTGCAATGCTAACTATTATTCCTGCCATCACCACGAATAAAGGATGTACCGGGAGACAGCTTGCCAGGGCAACCCCTATATCCCTTCCTAGCGTCGCACCTCCAACTGATGATATAGCCACCACAGCCGCACGTGTTGCCTTTTGAAGTGTGTTGTCAGCTAAATATATTTCCCATACCGTCGCGCCTGCAGAAAAAAGAAACACGGCTATGCCAGCAACCCCCAAGACTTTTGATAACCGATGAATTTTAACCTTTCCCCGCCCCGATGCCTCTATTATTTGCTCGTACACCTGCATTTATGGTAACGTAAGATAAATTACAAGCAAGTCAAGATTCAATTAAATAGAAGATGCAGCAATAACTGAAATATATATATAATATGTATGTACATGTGTTAGGATCGGGGATATCCATTTTTTGACACATATTTTGTACCATTCATTCTATAACTTTTTTGAACGATTTGAACTATCTATCATTTAGGTCTTTTCTCAAAAATCATGTTTACCAAAAAATCATCCAAGTTTGGAATCATATAAGTGTTATATTAAATGGTAGTCATTTTAATGTTTCTTTGCAAAACCGTAATCGTCCATTTTTTTTTCACTACAAATAAATACCTTAATGGTTTTGGATTTGTCAAATATATTGCAACGGTTGTCTATAAATGATGAATTATAATATAAACGATTTGAATCATTGAAAAAAATTACAAAATGCCCCACAAAATAAATATCAAAATGTCTTCGGATCTCAAGTGTTAGATATGGAAATATATATAAATAAAAAAGATAAAACAATCATTTTCTTGACCCCTCGGTATGATTCTAAAAAGAGAAAAATTTGCATGTACACACCGCATTTGAAGTCATAATCCACCGTCATGCGTGAAATTTATAAGTATTGTACTACTGAAGCTAAAAATACTTGTGGATCCGCCCAACGCAAATCTCAGTGTAGGCACCAGCCCCCAAGTAATCCAGTTATGCCCCCACATAAATAAAATTTTCAGCCCGCAATGCTATTGTAGTCACTAAGCCATCTCCAACCGATGGCTGGCCAGAGGGCTCGTTTTAACTTTCTGGCCATTCAAGATTTTTCAAGATATTAATATTTTAATGAACAGTACAGGACCATATTTGCATCCGTCTCCAACCAAGGGTCAGAGGGCTTGTTTTAGTCCTACCACAAAAAACCGTCTCTAACCGAGGGCCAAAGGACCAAACATAATTTATTATTTAAATTTAAAAACTATAACAACTTAAATTTAAAAACTACAACTTATATTTAAAAATTACAACTAAAATTTAAAAACTACAAATTAAATTCGAAAACAACATTAACTTAAATTTAAAAACTAAAACAACTTAAATTTAATATCCATAATCAACATCATCTTCATCATCCGCCATCATAGGAGTATAGTCAGAGGTAAACAATTGCCGTCGGCTCATAATTTCTTTTTTCTTTTCGTATCAAAATAGGCCTTACTCATTGGAATGTAATTCGAAGTGTTCATTTCCATATTTTTATCATCCATCTCTTCTTGTATTTGTTTTGCCTGTTCTTCATGCCTACGCTTCATTTCTTCGACCTCAAGGGTATTTTGCTCCGCCAATAATCGCAATGAGGCCACCACTTCATGTTGAGCGGCGAAATTATCATTTGCCTTGCCCTTTTCCTTCAACCTTCACGCCTTGTTTCGTCCCATAGCCCTAGGTATGGAACCTTCACCCGAAGACAGATTTTCTACCCTTTTTTGTTGAATGGTTGGAGATCCATCTTCATCCATTTCTACAGCTGAGGATGCAGTTTCGAACACCAGCATAGGAGCTCTCTTTGGTGGATCTTCAAATAACACACACCCTTTACAAATTTCCCAACAACTGTGAAACTGAAAGGGTTTCGAGCTGCTATCCATATACAATTCCTCCGCTTGGCGTACCTAGAAAAAAATGAAAGGAAATTAATTTATGAAATTAAATGTAATATAATTAAATATTTAAAATAAATTGTGAAAACACTTACTTCGTCGTAGTAATTAGCGCCGCTTTCATGTCTACTTGTGGCTACTAACAATGCTTGATGCCATTTGTTCAAACTTGGCTGAAGATGTTTCTTCCATCTTGAAGAACAACTCTCGTGGTTTCGAATATTCAATGGAGTGGTGCCTTCATAGAACTCTAAGTATTTTTTGGACACACGAGTCCAAACACCGTCATTTGTTTGACAATTCCCCCTCACACTATCTTCCGACACCCATCTATAAGCCTTGCAAAGAGCTTCATCTTCTTTTCGGGTCCAAGCCCTACCTTTCATTGCAGAAGAGGCCATTTCAAAATTATTAAAAAAATTGAAGGATAGATTTTTGAAAGAGGAAGGAAAATATGAGAATTGAAATGGTAGGAATGGTGAAAATTTTGTGAGGAATGATTTAGGTATTTATAGGAAAAAAAAAATAGAAATTTTTTTTTTAAAAAAAAAAAGGCCCAAAAAACCCTTAAAAAAAAAAATTGAATCCAACGGTAACTGGAGCTAGCTAGCTGACGCTAGCTAGCCATTGGCTTCAAAATTATTTTTAAAAATTCTTGTCGGTTATAACCGATAGGAATACATTTATATTAAATAATATAAAACGTATTCCTGTTGGTTATAACCTACAGGATTCCCAGTATTTCTGGCCAGCCCTCTCCGATTCTGTGGGGTCCTCTAAGATTCCACAGCTCTCTGGCCTAGTCCTCGGTTGGAGACAGTTTTCAGGCTATTTTCAGCCCTCTGGCCCTCTGGACCCTTCCGTTTGAGATGGCCTAAGGTCATCTTCAACCGACCCAGTCAAAGGATTATAAGGTTAAAAATAGCCTGTTTTGACACGAAATTCGTTTCCAACCGAGGCTAGGCCAAAGGGCTTGTGGATCCCACCCGGCCAAAAATCTCAAAACAGGTCAGCATGTTGGCCAAGATCAACCAGCCCTCCCAATTATGGGTTCCATTAAAACGTCACCCAACGCAGGACGCTCTCCACTAGACAAACTTAAACTCATAAGCAACGATAGGAAACAGATAGTGGTTCAGAGTCCCAATGGAGGAGGAGGGATGAAGAAGAAGTTGGGTGAAGTTCATCGACCCACAAATGGCAGGTGTGGAAATGGCGTCGTTGTTCATGAGGTCGAGCTAAAAAAACCCAGTTTTGTGAAGAACCCAGGTGGGGAGAAGAGGAAAAACGTAAAGGGTAGTGGCGGTTTTGCGAAAAGTGGAGATATTGATGGTGGGTTGAGGGAGGGGGAGGGAATGGAGCGATGAAGAAAGTGCACTCCAGGTGTTCGACCAAATGCGTCAGTTACGGAGGTTGCATTCCTGCAATCTTGAAGGCTTTGGATGAAATTGAGGATTTGGATGAGACTCTGAGGCGGTGGGAAGATAGGCTTACTAACAAGGACAGGAGTATAATTTAAGGAGCAGGTGTGTTGGAAAAGGGCTTGGGAGATTTTTGAGTGGTTTAAGAGAAAGGATTGTTATGAGGTTCATGATTCACTATAATATAGTGCTTAGAATTCTTGGGAAGGCGAGGAATTCTTGTGATTCACTATAATATAGACTTTAAATTTAAATTGTTGTAGTTTTTAAATTTAAGTTGTAGTTTTTAAATTTACGTTGTTGTAATTTTTAAATTAAAATAATAAATTATAAGGCCAAAAATGAGGGCCATCTCCAAACAATCCAACCAAATGGTTGTAGGGCTAAAAATAACTCAAAATGATATGAAAACCGTCTCCAACCGATGGCTAGGCCAAAGGGCTTATGGGGCCCACCAGGCCAAAACCATCAAATCAAGCCAGCGGGCTGGCCATCTTGAACCAGCCCGATGAACCCAGCCCACTTTTTTTTTTTTTGGACGAATTTTTTTTTTTAACCTATACCACTTTTTTTTTTGTTTTTGGATGAATTTTTTTTTTTTAATTCTAATTTTTTTCCTACACCATTTCTCATATATTTTTCACCATTCCATACTATCTTACCTCATTTTATTTCAATTCTTCACATTCTATTCTCTTCCAATAATTGTTCCTTTAATTTTTTTCAATAATTTTCAAATGGGCACCTCTTTCAATAATCCTTCAATATGTCCGAAAATCTTATTTTAATATAGTAGTTTAATTTAATTAACTATATTAATTCAATTAAAATAATAAATTATGTTTGGCCTATGGTATTTTGGCCCCTCGGTTGGACATGGTTTTTTGTCACAGGGCTATGTTTGGCTTATGGTCCTTTGGCCCTTTCGGTTGGAGATGGTTTGAAATATGGTTTGACACTATTCATTAACATATAATTTCTTGGAGGGCTATAGGGCTAAAGAGAGTCATATGGGCCTCCTTTGGTTGGAGATGGCCTAATAGTGCACCGATGGCTCTTAGTGACGAGATTATAGTAATCACTCAATAATAAATTGAGGATGAGACACTTTGAATGCGGTCCCTAACTATCAATATTTTTTTGCTGAAACCTTGTTGGTTTTCAAGTTTTGATCGAAGTCCCTAAAATTAATGTGATAATATATTTCTATGTAGGTTACTATATTTTTTAAATTAAAATTTGAAATTTATAGTTGTATGTATTAATGAGATTTTAAATATATAAAAAACCCATAATTTGTGGATTAAGATTATTAAAATATAAATTATAATCTCCAATATATTTTGTGTATGTGTGTGTGTGTGTATATATATATATATAGGTACATTGTCACATCCCGGCCCGGGGCGGATCACTTCCCGGGCCCGCTCCACCACCGTAGCACGATATTGTCCGCTTTGGGCTTACCATTTCCTCATGGTTTTGTTTTTGGGAACTCACGAGCAACTTCCCAGTGGGTCACCAATCATGGGATTGCTCTAGCCCTCTTCCCGCTTAACTTCGGAGTTCCTACGGAACCCGAAGCCAGTGAGCTCCCAAAAAGCCTCGTGCTAGGTAAGGATGAGAATATACATTTAAGGATCACTCCCATGGGCGATGTGGGATGTCACAATCCACCCCCCCTTAGGGGCCCGACGTCCTCGTCGGCACACATATGACCAGGGTTAAGCTCTGATACCAATTTGTCACATCCCGGCCCGGGCGGGACCACTTCCCGAGCCCGCTCCACCACCGTAGCACGATATTGTCCGCTTTGGGCTTATCATTCCCTCACGGTTTTGTTTTTGGGAACTCACAAGCAACTTCTCAGTGGGTCACCCATCATGGGATTGTTCTAGCCCCCTTCTCGCTTAACTTCGGAGTTCCTACGGAACCCGAAGCCAGTGAGCTCCCAAAAGGCCCCGTGCTAGGTAGGGATGGGAATATACATATAAGGATCACTCCCCTAGGCGATGTGGGATGTCACAATCCACCCCCCTTAGGGGCCCAACGCCCTCGTCGACACACACGCAGCCAGGGTTAGGCTCTGATACCAAATTGTCACATCCCGGCCCGGGGCGGATCACTTCCCGGGCCCGCTCCACCACCGTAGCACGATATTGTCCGTTTTGGGCTTACCATTCCCTCACGGTTTTGTTTTTGGGAACTCACGAGCAACTTCCCAGTGGGTCACCCATCATGGGATTGCTCTAGCCCTCTTCTCGCTTAACTTCGGAGTTCCTACAGAACCCGAAGCCAGTGAGCTCCTAAAAGGCCTCGTGCTAGATAAGGATGGGAATATACATTTAAGGATCACTCCCATGGGCGATGTGGGATGCCACAATCCACCCCCTTTAGGGGCCCGACGTCCTCGTCGGCACACACGTGACCAAGGTTAGGCTCTGATACCAATTTGTCACATCCCGGCCCGGGCGGGACCACTTCCCGAGCCCGCTCCACCACCGTAGCACGATATTGTCCGCTTTAGGCTTACCATTCCCTCGCGGTTTTGTTTTTGGGAACTCACGAGCAACTTCCCAGTGGGTCACCCATCATGGGATTGTTCTAGCCCCCTTCTCGCTTGACTTCAGAGTTCCTACAGAACCCGAAGCCAGTGAGCTCCCAAAAGGCCTCGTGCTAGGTAGGGATGGGAATATACATATAAGGATCACTCCCCTGGGCGATGTGGGATGTCACAATCCACCCCCCTTAAGGGCCCTACGCCCTCGTCGACACACATGCAGCCAGGGTTAGGCTCTGATACCAAATTGTCACTTCCCGGGCCCGCTCCACCACCGTAGCACGATATTGTCCGCTTTGGGCTTACCATTCCCTCACGGTTTTGTTTTTGGGAACTCACGAGCAACTTCCCAGTGGGTCACCCATCATGGGATTGCTCTAGCTCTCTTCTCGCTTAACTTCGGAGTTCCTACGGAACCCGAAGCCAGTGAGCTCCCAAAAGGCATCATGCTAGGTAAGGATGGGAATATACATTTAAGGATCACTCCCATGGGCGATGTGGGATGTCACATACATTCATCAAAATTAACAAAAAAATTATTGTACCAAAATATGGGTACATTCTTCAAAACCACACAAAAAATAATAGATATTAAGCTTAATAGCATTGGTAAATTTCTTTGATTAAACTTGACATGGATACATTCTCAAATCAAGAAAAAGAATGTACCCATATAAGTTTAAAAATGGATTAGAAAAAAATTGAATAGATTTTTTATAATTAAAAAAAAAAAGGTACATTTTACTACAACAAATTGGTATATTTAAGAATGGGTACATTTTAAGATTAAAAAATTGAAAAATTACATGAATGGGTACATATAAGATTAAAAAAATTGGAAACCTTTTTATAAAAAAATTAAGGGTTACAAACTTATTCTAATTTTTTTTTATTTTGGAAATGTTTTGAATTGAAAACTATTTATGTGATAGCCCGTCCCGAAATATATTTTCAATAGCATGAAATGACTTTTATACCCTTGGACGTTAAATGGTGTTGTGTGACAAGCACTCTGGTTGTGGACCAAATATGTTAAGTCCTAATTGTTTGGACCCAATTAGAACTAAGTTTTTCCTTATTTTTGGTTGGCTACAACCTGGACCACGCACACACACCTAAACCAACCCGTGGACTTTCTCTCTCTCTTCTCTCTCGGATTTTTCTTCCATTTCCGTACAACTGCACGGACAACCTCTCAACCAACCTCATCACTCACAGATTGAGGTTCTGGACGTTACTTTCGTGTTCCTTGCAAGCTCAGGAGTTGAGCTATAGTTTTGGTTGGACGTGAGGGCTTCGGGAACCTCTGGAACTAAAAGCTCCGATGAGGAGTATTGTTCACTCGTCGTGATCGCATTGGTTTCAGGTAGTTTTAAGACTTAGAAAGGTTTTATTCTTGCTTTTCTAGCATGTTGGATCAATTTTGGAGTGGTTTTGACGTAAGAACACTCGGGTTTATTTAGTTGCAGGGTTTGGCTGATTTCCTCAAATTTTTCTAGCTAGATTCTGTTGGTTTTAGGACCCCCAAAGTGGTAGGATTATGTTCTTCTCATCCTAAGCTTCATTTTGGTGAAAATTTCATGAATTTTGGTTGAGAAATGAAGAAGATATGAAGATTTGAAAATTTTCCAGAATCCTATAATCGCAGACGGTGGCCGGTGGCGGCTCCGGCGAGGATCACCGGAGAAGACGAAGAATATTCTGTCAACTTTGATGGAATATACTAACGGAGTTACTAATGGAGCCAAGTATATTTAATGGTATATTCCATTATTGGACGGAATATTCCCTAACGCCGTTAGGGTTTCCGTACGTGTAATAAGCCTGCGCGTGATCGCACATGTGGCCGTGCCTTGGCCGGCTCGTGGGTGATCGAAAAATTTTTCTAAAAATATAAGGATGTTCGTGGGGTTGATTAGATCACGTTGGTATATTCAAACATCCCAATTGAGCAATGTATGAGAAGTTATTACCTAGTTTTGAGTATGTGCTTAAAATAACGTTAAAATAGTTGTTTCGCTTAGGTGAGACGTTTCCAGAGGACAAGCGTAATCAAGCGAGACTCGGGGGCTACGACCCTCTACATATCAGTGAGTGGGTTATTTCCTTTCTATCGTATATATACATATGATGGATAATTCCACTAATGTGTTTAAGTTGATTTATGCATGTTACCTACAAATAATTGATGCGAACTACGAATGGCTTAATCCCTGTTTAGGGTAAGTAGGTAGTCTAACGAGACGTTAGATGCAGCCATACAGTAAATGAGACTAAATAATTGAGACAATAGCCTTATTTGGGGAATTGAGCAATGTGAGGGACATTGGTGGAAAATGTGAGATTTAACCTTATGTTTTGGTGGTTAAATGTTGGTCATAAATCAATGTGTGAGGAATTGAGAGATTGAAGTAAAGAATCGTAAGTAATGATAGTTGATTAAACTAATATTTAGTTGGACTTGTTCCCAATAATTATTCCTGAAATAAACAGTTCGGGAGTGGGGCATTATAGATTATGCATATTTCACCATGTTATATATATGTGTATATATTGGTAAATGTCATGACATGGTTGAGTATTAGATTGCATCATGGCATATCCATATGTATACTACCTGTACGTAATTATTGTGAATGTTTTGAAGTGCGAAGAGGAATACAGGACGCACAGGTAAGTTTATGGTGTTGCTTGAAATGATCGAGTTATGGCATGACTATATTTATGCTTTGGGTAACTCCGACCTTGTCGTATAGGTTGCAATGATAGGCAACTCCGACACTATCGTACAGGTTGCCCATGAGTCGTACATGTTATAATAGATGCAGTTAGAGCTCATAAAGCTGCACCCCGATGTTAGTGCTCATGCCCGTGGCAAGAGCATATTTCTTCACATGATGTTCACCTTCCACACCTTACACTCACCTTGGATCCAAGGTAGGTGCACAATCCTGTCGTACAAACCACTACAGGTGGTTCCGACTCGTAGGTGACCCGTAATTATTTGCACAGTCTTCACGTGATCGTAGCACTTGAGCATACTTATTTACATCCAATCCTGTCATACAGGCCACTAGAGGTGGTTTCGACTCGTGTGCATGGATATGTGATGAGCTATGGGTTCAGCCATACAGGTCACTATAGGTGGCTCCGACTTATGTGCTAGCATTGACTGATGAGATATGGATGAGTTGTACAGGTCACTATAGGTGACTCCGACTTATGTGCTAGCATTGATTGATGAGATATGGATGAGTCGTAGTAGCATTGATTAATGAGATATGGATGAGTCGTATAGGTCACTATAGGTGACTCCGACTTATGAGCTACTATTGATTGATAAGATATGGATGAGTCGTACAGGTCACTATAGGTGACTCCAACTTATGTGCTAGCATTGATTGATGAGATATGGATGAGTCGTACAGGTCACTATAGGTGACTCCAACTTATGAGCTAACATTGATTGATGAGATATGCATTGATTGATGAGATATGGATGAGTCATACAGGTCACTATAGGTGACTCCGACTTATGAGCTAGCATTGATTGATGAGATATGGATAAGTCTTACAGGTCACTATAGGTGATTCTGACTTATGTGCTAGCATTGATTGATGAGATATGGATGAGTCATACAGGTCACTATAGGTGACTCCGACTTATGAGCTAGCATTGATTGATGAGATATGGGTTAGTCGTACAAGTCACCATAGGTGACTCCGACTTATAAGCTAGCATTGATTGATGAGATATAGGTGTAGTTGTACAGGTCACCATAGGTGACTCCGACTTGCGTGTTAGTATGAGTTATTAAGCACATGATTATTTATATTGCTAATGAGATGTTGTGTCGTGGTATACTTTTGAATTTACTGTTAGTATACTTTTGATTTCATACTTACGTAGTATGATTTTTTGGAAAATTATACAGATTTTACAGCGAGGGGTTATTACCTTTGATAAATAAAATGGTTTTGAAGAGCTTGTTTTCGCCCACTCACATTTTTCTGTTTTGCGCCCCTCCAGGTTCTAGTAGCAAAGTTTCCGTATTGACGAGGATTCGTGGCACTTCTCAGTACATGTGGCTTCTTATGAGGGTATAATCATTATCTTACCTTGCTATACTTTACTTATGCTTGGTATCACATGTGAATGGGTCCATACCCGCTCACTGTGCACTCGTATATTGAGACACTTTTAGGTTTAAATTTATTCATAGTTTACACATTATCACATATTTATGGTTTCATCACCTTCCAGGTGTCGCCCAGCACAGCTCAATTCGGAGTCCTAGCGGACAATCCGGGTCGGAATGTGTCAATTTAGGAGTTTAATAAAGGTGTGAGTATTAAAATCCTAAATCAATTATTAATTTTTATTTTCAAAAGTATGTAACTGACATGTAAATTTATTATTGCATTAATGTTAGGGACCTTGATCAAAATATGAAAACTAATATGGTTTCAATCAAAGAGCATTAGTAACCAAGGACCGGATACTAATTTTTCCATTGAGGATTGTTGTCAAGGAGGATTGCAAATTTCTTTTGTTGACATACAAAAATCAATACGATTAACATGTAGCATAACATAAAAATGTCTCAATAAATGAAAAGAGTTTTCAGTGTGTTTGAGACATGAAATGATACATCATGTATTATTATATAAGTTGTGAGATATTTGTTTTAAAAAATTAACAAGTTGAAAAATAATACTTTTCTCTGTTTATATAATGACATGATATATCATCCATATTTCAGACATAATGAAAATTTTCTCTAATAAATGCCCATAGATAATTCTGTGTAAAAATTGTGTAGATTTTCTTATTATTTCAGTAAAAGGGGTTTGTAATTGTCCTATAACCGCCAATTTTTCAAACTCGATTAAACCAAATTACTTACTTTTAATGACCATTTCGTCGGACACTGATGTCCTATTTTACTTGCATGCATATATACAAGTCTAGCTCTCCGTGGCAATCATTACCTGTATCTTTTGTACATCTTTCAGGTCCTTGAAACGTCCTTGGAATTTAAGCTTAGCCTGATACCTGCATGCATGAGTGACGCACCCATGGAGGAAAACATCTTTAGGTTAGGATCGGTATAATTGACTAATTAAATAACTAAAAATACCTTACCTGAGTAATAAGCACCCTATTCAAAACCTACTCATAATAATAAATTAAATAAATACCTCGGCACTAATTTCCTCATACTTAATGCCACTCCCTTTGAGCCATCTTGAGAATTCGCGTGATGGGGGATTTTGATGCCTCCTGGTGTACTCCAACATAGCCTTCATGTATTCAGTTACCTCCTTGGCCACATCATTAACATTGCGCACCACTTCTATTGCATCGGCCAGCATTTTCACATGCTCTCTAACTTTTTCTACACAATGCGATCGCAAGCTAGAATTTCGCACCGTCTGGAGTGCATAGTTGGCCCCGTTTATTATATAACCAAAGATTTCCTGAGCTGTAGAAGCTCGAGCTTCGTCGTTTCGAAACCGATGCTCTAACTCACTACCAGCATCCAAAAGGGCTAGGGCGGATTGGTAACCATCTTTACAATCCTTGAGGTGTTTCTCAAGTTCGGTTTCGGAGTTGAATTTGGTATGCAGGATGGCCTCTGTTTCTTTGTAGTAAAGTGTACGAGCAAGGTACTGCAGTTGTTCGTGGTTGAGAACGGTAACGTTAGCCATGGAAGCAGATGAGACCTATCGAATATCAATTGATGAAGCAATATTTATAATCTCCGGACATGGATGCATGGGCGTTTAGTTTACGCAAATGCGTACTTAGGAACCAAAAAAAAGAAGAAAGAAAAAATAAAACCCTAAAGTTAACTTATGGAATATATGCTCCACTTGACTAAATAAAGTGTCATTTTGGTTCCAGTCCCTAGTCAACTCAATTGTTATAATGAAACCATGTTTGTTTAAATAGTTTGATTGAGGTTTGTATCATCATTTAAGGGATTTAACTCCTGCATTTATACATTTAATATCCTATTATGAAATTTAAATAAATTCAAATATTTTTTTTTTTAAATATGACAATTACTTAAAAAATCAATAATAGAATAATATTGTTCTTTATATAATCCTACCAAAAGAATAATGTACCAACGTTATTATTAATATATTTTAGGAAATAACTATTAATATATTTTAAAACATAAACAAATAAATGTAATTAGCATGTGTACATTTATCAAAAATATGGGTACAAATTAAATTAAAAAAATATGGGTACATAAACTGTGATAGCCCATCCCGAAATTCAGTTGTGACAGCCCGTCCCGAATTATTTGTACTGTAGGTGTGGAATGATGATTTTGCCCTTGGTGGGTATTTGCCATTTTGGTGTGTTGTTTTGTTGTTTTTGGTGATTGACTCTACAGGACACACACACACCCATACCACACACTCCCATGACTCTCTCTCTCTCTTCTCTCTCGGACTTCATTCCATTTTCCTTACAACTCATACGGACGAGCTTCAATCCAACCATTTCTGGCACGGATCGTGACCATTGTTGGTGTTTCTAGACTCCTTTCGAGCTCAGGAGTCGATTGGTGGTGTTGGTTGGACATGAAACCCTCGAAAACCTTGGAATCAGGGAACCCTGATTTTGTGCACTGTTCATGCACATGTGATTGTTGGGGTTTTAGAAGTTTCTAAGGTCATAGGAAGCTTTAGAATACTCTCACGAAGCTCGGAAAAGCATTTTGGAAGAAATTGGACGTCGGGAAGGCCAGGAGTGGCGAGTTGTAGGTTTGGCCGGAATTTCGTGGTTTCTCCCACGAGATTCCGTGAATTTCAGGACTTGAAAGTGGTAAGGTTTTGTTCTACTCGTTGTAAGCTTCATTTTGGTACAAATTTCATGGATTTTGGTTGAGAAATGAAGAAGATATGAAGTTTTGAAAATTTTCCAGTTTCTGAGGAGAATTCAAGTTGCAGACTGCAGCGCTGACGGCGGTAACCGGCAAGACTCACCGGAGAAGACAAGAAATATTCCGTCAACTTTGACAGAATATACTAACGGCGTCAGGTATATATAACGGTATATTCCATTTTTGGACGGAATATTCCCTAACGCCATTAGGGTTTCCACACGTGTGCCAAGCACGTGCCCGCACGTGGCCGACACGTATTGCCGTGCCTTGGCTAGCGAGTGGGTGGTCGAAAAATTATTTTAAAAATATGGGGATGTTCATGAGGTTGAGTAGATCACGTTGGTGTATTCACATACCCCATTTGAGCATTGTATGAGAAGTTATTACCTAGTTTTGGTTATGTGCTTTAAATTGACGTTTTCATAGTTGTTTCGCATATAGGTGAGACCCATCCTGAGGACGAGCGCAGTCACTCGAGGCAAGGGGGTTATGACCCTTCCACATATTAGTGAGTGGGCTTTTGGTTTTCTGTATATACCTATATATTTGTGGTTTTTCCTAGAAAATGATATGGAATGTTTATATGTTTTAAATGCCATGCATAGCATGTGCCTATTTATTTATGCATTAGTAGTTGAATATATGTATGTTTAGTACTGCGGACGCACAGGTAAGTGCCAGGTAAGTTCATGGTTTATGATTGTGAATTAGTGGTTATGTGAGATGCATAGAGAGCTTATAACCTACACCCCCAGTGTTAGTGCTCCCGCCCAGAGTAGGGCAAAGTCCTTCACGTGATGTTCACCTCCCGCACCACACGCTCATCTTGGATCCAAGTTAGGTGCACAGTCCTGTCGTACAAACCACTTTAGGTGGTTCAGACTCGTAGGTGGCCCACGATTATTCACCCAGTCTTCACGTGATCGTAGCACTTAAGCATATTTATTTACACCCAGTCCTGTCTTACAGACCACTTTAGGTGGTTCCAACTCGTGTGCATGTATAGTTAGTGAGTTAGGGATTTGAGCTCTAGATTCAGCCGTACAGGTCACGTTAGGTGACTCCGGCTGACATGTTACTTGCATTGATTGACATTACCTGGGTTACTTACATTTTATGTGGAGACATTCGACAAGCATATTTCTGAACATGTTTTCGATATATGTGTATATTCTATTTTCTGGGAAACTATACAGATTTTACAACGAGGGGTTAGAACTTTTGATAATGAAATGATTTTGAAAAGCTTTGTTTTTGCCCACTCACGCTTTCTGTTTTGCGCCCCTCTAGGTTCTAGTTAGAAGCAGCTTTGGTGGTTCACGAGGACTTGACGGTGGTTCTGACAGAACATCACAAATGTAGGATCACCTTTGGGTGTTGTGTAATTAGTATTCGTTCTTCTGGATTGCACTTAGGCTTTCTATGCTCTGATTATGTTTATCCCACTTGATCTCACATTAGTGTGTTACCTTAACTAGATTTTTAGTAGTTTGGGTTTTATTTATTCGTACTTTTATTATTATCTTTTGCTTCTGCACTGTGCACATGGCTACGTCACCCTCACGTGACGGCCAGCACGCCTTGATTTCGGTCAGGGTGTGTCATAAACAAATATAAAATTATGGGTACAAAATAAAAACTAAAAATAATTTTGATACCAATTTTGAAAAATGGCTACTCTATTACAAAATTCAATATTCAATTTAAAATACTTACACTAGTGGATACCACAAAATCTTATGTTATATACTTAATGAAATTATAAATAAACTTTAAGTGTTAGTGAATCTATCGTTTTGATGGGATACGCATCCTACGAAACTAATTTCAATAATCCAACCATCAAACTTGTTTGTATATGCTTCGAGATTGTATACGCCAAAAATCGCAAAAAATAAACATTCAGAGATCAAGTAACGGGACAAAACTTTTCGACGGTTATAAACGAAAAATCACGATTTAACGGCTATTTTAACTCTAATTTTGATGATGTTTTACAGCTACACTCCTTGACCCTATATGAATACATGAATGAATTCGATCTTCAATTTAAAATATTTACACTAGTGGATACCACAAAATCTTATGTTAAACTTAATGAAAGTATAAATAAACTCCAAGTGTTAGTGAATCTATGGTTTTGATGGGATACGCATTCTACGAAACTAATTTCAACGATTCAACCGTCAAACTTGTTTGTATATTTTTCGAGATTGTATATGCCAAAAATTGCAAAAAACAAAAATTCAGAGATCAAGTAATGGGACAAAACTTTTCAACGGTTATAAACGAAAAATCAAGATTTAACGGTTATTTTAACTCCGATTTTGATGATTTTTTACAGCTACACTCCTTCACCTTATATGAATACAATGAATGAACTCGATCTTCAATTTAAAATATTTACACTAGTGGATACCACAAAATCTTATGTTATACTTAATGAAAGTATGAATAAACTCGTAAGTGTTAGTGAATCTATTGTTTTGATGGAATACGTATTCTATGAAACTAGTTTCAACGATCCAACTGTCAAACATGTTTGTATATACTTCAGATCGCATACGCCAAAAATTGCAAAAAACAAACGTTCAAAGATCAAGTAATGGAACAAAACTTTTCGACGGTTATAAAACAAAAAATCACTATTTAACGATTATTTTAACTCCGATTTTGATTATTTTTTATAGCTACACTCCTTGACCCTATATAAATACAATGAATGAATTCGATCTTCAATTTAAAATATTTACACTAGTGGATACCACAAAATCTTATGTTATACTTAATGAAAGTATAAATAAACTCTAAGTGTGAGTAAATTTATCATTTTGATGGGATACGCATTTTACGAAACTAATTTCAATGATTCAACCGTCATACTTGTTTGTAATGAACTTTATGGAAGGGAAGTTTTTTTCAAACTCGTCCCCCTACCCGATCATCCCCTCCCAAACTCGTCCCCTTCACCATCTTAATGAAGGACACATTAACAATGTACATTAGATATATACAATATTTATCAAATTGACAATATAAATTAAAAACAGATATTTTAATTCAAATTTTTTTAAAATAAACATGATATACCTTGGTTGAACGGTGAGAGATTGAGAGATTTGGGAAGAGATGGAGAGATTTGGAGAAAGTGAGAGTGAAGGCTCACTGAAAACAAATGAATTGCAGAAATAAAGGTGTCTTTACCCGACAGAATCACTCGTCGGGTAATTCTCTTTAATTAATGCACGTTTTTCTCTGCCAAAATGTGGGAAAATGAACTTGCCCGACGAATATAAACAAACGCCGTCAGGCAAAACCAATTTTTGGAGGGACTTTTGATTTTTCGGTGAAAAAAAGCGGGGAGTTTTTTAAACTTTGCCCGACGACAATGGCTACTCTGGACGACGGGCTTTGGTTTAACCCCACTATGAAATCCTTTTGTCGGGCAAAAGTTGAAATTTTTTTAAAAATTCGAAGCTTTGTATTTTTTAATGTAACGGCTAAGCGATAATTGAATTTGAAGATCAGGTGTGTTCACTGTCTGTTTTAACCCTCAAATAGCATCTTTTCAAAATATAACCGAAATCAAGAGTAATGTAGCTGTTAAATCGTGGTTCTAAGTTTGTAACTGTCCAACCTTTTGTACCGATCCCTAGTTCGTGCAAGTTTATTTTTTATTATTATTTACGTATGCAATTTCGTAGTATATTCAAACAAGTTAGACGGTGGATCGTTGAAAAAAAATTCGTAGTTTGAATCCCCACCATGCAATCAATACAACCAACACTTAGTGTTTTAATCTTTAACCCTATTACGTCTAATGTATCATTTTCTTGTAATCAATATGGATAACATTTTTAAATCATGATTTGCTTCATTCATTGTATTATTCTAGGTTTGATAAGAGCAGTAGTAAAAATCGAGAAATTCGGAGCTAAAATGACCGTTAAATAATAAATTTGAGTTTATAATCATTGAAGGAATTTGTCTCGTTACCTAATGCCCAAATGTTTATTTTTATGATTTTTGGTGTATAGAATCTCGTTCTATATACCAACTATATTGACGGTTGGATTGTGGAATTTAATTTTCTCGACTCCGAAAATCGTCGATGGAGCTGGATGTGTGAAATATGGCAATTGACTTGCCCGAGGAATACCCTAAAACTGAATAATATCAGGCGAGAAAACCTCCGCCTGGCAAAATATCTTAACAAACGGAATCAATTTCTGTCGCACAATGACTTAAACTAGTTTTTGTAGAATGTGTGTGAGTGGTGGAAGGGAAGATCAGAGAACTCAGAGAAGGGTTTTGCTTCGTAACGTTGTGTGAGTGGTGAGAGTATTGTAGAAGAGGTTGTTTTTTTCGAATATCAGAGTGTGTGGATGGACGGTATGGATGTAATCTATGGCGAGCTTATAAAAAAAATGGTTGGAACTTCTTCTTCTTTATGAATAGTTATTTGATTATGTGACCGGATATAGTCAATCAGATTAGAATTGGAGGTCTTGAACTCGAGTTTGTGAGAAACTCTTGCCGCCGCGATAGCTCTTTAATTTAAGCCCTTATATTTCCCGCTATTTGTGGGGGTTCGCAGCAACTAAGGATATAAAAATGGCCACGTGGAGTACTTAAGTAATTTTTTGTGTCTATGAAGATGATGACCAAAAGTTACTCAGATGTCTCACATGTAGAAGAATGACAGAAATATTGAAGAATATTAGTAAACAGCGGTACTTTCCATGGAATATAACTGTATTACTATACTCTTCAATACTTTTGTTATTCTTCCACTTGCAGGACATCCGACTAACTTTTGGTTATCAGATTAATTGACACACAGAAATTACTGAAGTACTCCACACGACGATCCTTATATCCTTTCAAACTACTAGTTATATATTATCATTCCAAATCTTATAGTTGCCACGAAGCCCCACAATTATCTCACCACAGATTACACCCACGCTGTCTTTTGCTTGACGAATTTTATAACCATTAACATAATTTTACCATTTGCTCGATGAATCAAATTTCCTCGAGCAAAGTAATTTTACTATATGAAAAAAAGTGGTTGGGCAAAGTTAGTCAACATTTAGGGTTTTTTTTTTTTTTTTTTTTTGAGCCTTTAGGCCACGAAACAATGTCAGAGCGCAAAGTTTTGGCACCAAGATAAAAATTGGTGCATATGATGCTACCTTTTGCACAAAGAAAATTTGTTCGTCGACTTATTTGACCTTGCCCAATGCACCATTTCGTCGGTTAAACTATAAGGATCATCCGGCAAAGGGTAACGATGACCGATTCAAAAAACCATCGATACTTTATTTGCTTGACGACATATTTAACGTTGCCCGACTAACAATTTCATTGCGCAACATCATGTTCATCAAAACAGGTGCATCCTTCTCTTTCTCCTTCTCCTTTATTTCCTTTCTTTTCCCGCACACTGCTGTCATCTGCCTTCTATAAAAATCTAGTCTCCCTCTCTCTCATTCACACCCATCTTACACCCACCCTGGAACTAGTATGTGTTTGCATGGCTAAGTTTCGAACGTGGCCAAGGACATTTTTGCCCACTTAATTCCTTCGATGGTTTTCGCAGTATGAGAAACTAATTTCAATGATCCAACCGTCAAACTTGTGTGAATATGGTATGAGAATGCACATGCCAAAAATCACCAAAAAAAAACTTTCAGAGATTATGTAACATGACGAAAGGTTCAACGGTTACAAATGTATCATCACGATTTAACAGTTTTTTATCTCCAACTTTGATGATTTTTTACAACTATGCTCATCACCTTAGAAGAATACAATGAACGGGTCCAATCATCAATTTTAAATATTTATACTAGTGGTTACCACAAAATTTTATGTCATACTCAATAGAAGTATAGAATAAACTCTAAGTGTTTGTTGAATCTATTGTTTTGACAGAGTCAAAGTTGGAATAAGATAGGATTAGAATGCAGAGTCCCTATTTGACGTCCAAATTCGCATGTGATCATCGTTTTATTTCTCAGGATATTCCAAAGTTTTTAGGTGCAATTGAAATGCTCTGCTTATCGTCCAGGCCGTGCCAAGCAAGTAATCAGCCCTATAAATACAGAGGCAATGGCAACAAGAAAGAACCTTCAATTCAACACACAATTAGCCTGCGCAAACCTCTCAAACAACTTGAGATTTTTTTCATTTTCTTTCTCCGCCGAGACATCTTCAGTTTGGATAAACAGCACTGTGGAGGCAACTGGCGAACATCTTCAGTTTGGATAAATAGTACTATCGTCGTAGAACCGATCGACCAATGAGCACCTTCAGTTTAGATAAACAGCACTGCGTCGAGGCCGACTGGTTACCTATCCAAGTCTCGGTCGAGAAGGGTTTCTGAATCCTTATTGGCAGAGGTCATCTTATTAGCCTTCTCGGCGAAATAAGGTGTTACAGGTTACGACATTCGACACATTGAACGCCGAGTGATTTTATGATTGGATACTCACAAGTAGGTTTTAGAGTTCAGCATTCTAACGGCCGAACCACCTTCACCATGAAGACGTATATCTCCTTTGAGTATTTGTGCCCATATAGTCTGGTGTCGATTCGGCGTGCTTATACTCTCACGAATATAATCACTGTGACCGAATCCGGCGCCAACGAGTCGTGAACTTCATAGAACTAGCAGCCTTGTCTTCAGGTTCGAGAATCCAAAGGTCGAGACTTATTCCTTCCTCAGCCGCAGTCGCAAGATTGAGAAGTCAGCGACGCGCTCAACGCAACATCAACAAATTTTACTCTTCGGCCGAGCTCGACCTACGAGTTGGCACTCCCTGCATCAACCGAAGGACGTAGTTAGCTTATTAGTTACTCGACCTGCGTGCCACGTAGGCTTTGTAATTTTTAGGGTCCACAAAAGTTTAGCCAACGAAAATCTCATCAGCCTAAATATATTTTATTATTTTTTCCTTAAAATACAGCTTTGCCCAATGAAATTGTTTGGTCAGGCATGTCAAGTTCATTGAGCAAAGTTGGTCAATGCACCTTTACTCGACAAAAGTTCCGTTGAAATATTGGTCAAGCAAACGCTATTTGCACGATGGTTTTCTTTTTTTTTTCATCGGGCAAAGTTCGCGCAACGAGTTTTGTGCGACAAACTTTGCCTGACAAAGTTTTGTCGGGCATGCTCTTGGGCGACAAAACCTTATTTTGCCCGACCAAATTATTTTTTATGAGAAGAGTTTTTTTTTTTTTTTGTGAAGCATTATTCCTCAGCTCTTGCAAATATGGAGTCCACGTTTCATGCTAGCAAACGTAAAGATAGATATAAAATTAATAAAAATATATTTTTAAAAAATACGAGATCTTATAACACACTCCTCAACAAAATGAGTAGCGGAGCAGAAAAATCATCATATAACAGAAATTGTTCCGACTTCTTTGTTTGGAGCCAATATGCCACGGTATTTTCAGGGAGAAGTCGTGACGTCTACAACTTACCTGGTTAATCGTATTCCTTTTAGTGCCTTAAATTTTTAAATGCTAATTCAGACACTTCATAAACACTTGGAAGTTCCACATCAAATATTCTTGAGCCTTGGGTGTTTGGGTGTGTAGTCGTCGTCTATATTCACAAGCACCAAAGAAGTAAATTGGATCCATGCAATGAATTGAAGTGGGCATTCATGGGCTATGGTCTTGATCAGAGGGGATAACTGGAGCCATGTTCCGGCTACACAGAAGATGCATGTCACAATGGATGTGGTTTTCAAAGAATCCGAAATGTATTACTCAGGGGGGGAGTCTCCTCCGATATAGAGTTTGCCGATGATCACCGACATCTTAACATATATGGAATTCCAAGCACCTTTTATGGAACAACAAGCATCACAAGCCGGTCAAAATCTAATGAACGGTCGGTCGACTACTGTAATTCCCGCGACCCATCTCTCTTAAACTTTAACAATTATAAACTCTAAGGTGGAACTGTTACGACAAGTAATTGTAAAAGAAAAGTACAAAAGGGTGACCTAAACCTAATGGTAAAATGGCGAGTATGAGACAGAGTTGTGAAATCACATGCTCCAAGTTCCAGCTCTCATTCATCACAAATGCAAAAACACCTAGATCGATATTATTTACTTAACACACGGTTTGCCACTAATTTATCTTTATTTGAAGTTTACCTCAAAACCTTGTACCCGACGAAAGAGTGAGATAGGTAAGATGACTCAAAAGGTAAAACTCAAAAAAAAAAAAAAGGTACAAGAGAAGCATATACAAGGGCGCAAACCCAAGAAGATGCACAGACATACACACAATTACCAACTAGCAACGGGGTGTTGATAGTCCATAGATTGTATTGATATGTAATGACCACCAAAACAAATAATTAAGGGTTGTGTTATTCACACACCCTTTTTTACTTCTCACATATCCATTGTTAATTTCTGTCCGTTGATCATCTTCAATTCGTTCGATCCGACGGTCAAAAATTAAAAAAGTATATGAAAAGTAAAAAGGGGTGCGTGAATATCACACCCCATAATTAACCCTAGCCTGCCTGCAAAACCCCAAGAACACATTGATGGGACAGATATGCAGCTGAAACACTTGGTCTCGTTTCATGCATGAGAGAGAGAGAGGGTACGTACTGTACAAGTGGTGGGTGGGTGAGAGGAGCTTGAATACAATGTGAAGGCTCTTAATGCCGTTTTGTCTCATGCATTGGCATCATTCCATTTCCCTGCGGAGTTTGGAGGAGGGCCCTGTGTCCTACAATTGCAGGGTTACTGCCAGTGGTGGATCCATGATTCTGTGGTCCTAACCACCCAATGTAAAACGTCCAAAAAAAGAAATAAACGATAAACTTACAAAAACTAAATAATAATATTTTTCATTCATAAATCATGGTAAAAACAAAGCTAGGTCATCATGAATAAAATCCCTTCTTCTAATTTGTAAATATAGTAATACAGTCTAGTGGTATTCCTCTTCACTTGTAAGTGAGAGGTTTTAGGTTCGATTCTCGCCAAAAGTAAATTTGAACCACATTATTGCTAGCCCATTGTGAGGCTAAGCTCATCCCTTTTTCCTTAATGTATATAATATCGATTGTTCAAAAAAATTTGTAAATACTTTGATAACTTTTTACAATTTTACTGAAAAAGAAAAAAAAAGTTTTTCTTTTGTTAAATAGAAATAAAGGTAATGGTTCCTATTAAGATCATATAGTATTATTGTATTAGTAGAGATAGAGTATACAATTCAAGTAAATCTAATTTCTATGAAAAGCAATGATTTAAATGTGATTTACAAAATACGAGATTCTTAGCACATAAAATAAAATAGGATTCACAATAAAAACTACACCTTTGACCATTTCACCTAATAGAGATTTAACCAAAATAAAAAATAAAAAAAAAACCAAATAGAGATTATAAAAATTAAAAATAAAATAATAAGAAATAGAATAGTAGATGAGAAAGTGCTTTTTAAAAGCAATATTTTAGTAGCAATGGTAGGCCCATGTAGCAGATAAAAGAAGGAAAAAAAGGAGTTTCAGCCTTCTTCCTCGTGGGAAAGCTGCAACTCCTCTACCTCCTCCATGGTCCATGGATGCACTGCACCAGAATTTGATTGTACCACGGTCCATCCATAACTATGTCATTTAACAAAACATATTTCCTAGGCGTAGCCCATATAGTCCTAGGATTGAATCTGTCCTCCCTATTGTAATATTTGGAGGGTTCCCGAAGAATCTTCATAAGCGTTTTTTTGACTTCCGGGTGGTCGTAAGACCACCTTGGTCCCTATATGGATCCGCCCTGGTCACTGCCCTCGCTCTCTCCCTCTCTCTCTCGCTCTCTCGCATTGGCCTGTGGACTTACTATATATGAAGGACCATTACTGCACTCTATTTGTGGGCCTGCAGGGGCCTCATTCCTTGTCTCAAGCACAGATTTCACATTAACACAGAAAGCTCGACCTCAAGAGTAATACATTACATTAATACATTACATGCATATACTTCCACTTAATTGTGGTTTCCTGCACTGTTGGATAATTTTGAACTTAATTTGGGTCCCATATCCAACTTTCCATACAGCCTGGAAGTGGGGTTCCTCCCTCAGTTACTAATTTTATTTTATTATTAATTACTTATATTGTTAAAGTAATTATGAGATACAATTGTCCCATTTGTTATGTATTAGTTGATCTTAGCCCCACAAAAAGGCCAAAATAATTCAAAAGCTTTAGGCAAGGGCTTTAATCAAGTAAACACAAAAGATTTCCCTTGGGTAAGCCAAGATATGTTTTAGTTTTGCATTATTGCATAATGGAGATATTATGGGAGTTACTATAGATAATTTAGGATCGAACTTAAGAAAAACTGAATCAGATGATCAAGTTAGTATTGAAATTTTCATTTATTATCATGTTACGAAGGGTAAATTAAAGATCTTGTCATGACAAATGTCTCACTTCTACTTTGTAAATTAAAAATTAAAAACCATAAATTTGAGACAAGTTGTTTCGTTAGAAAAATGCATTATTTGAATTAAAATGAAAATGAATTATGTTAGGCCATCTTCATCTGAAGGCTGGCCAGAAAGCTTGTTTTAGCCCTCTGGTCCTCTAAGAAATTAATAATTTAATTAACAATGTAGAGCCATATTTCTTACCATCTCCAACCGAGTGTCATATGGCTCGTTTTAGCCCTGTCACAATAAATCATCTCCAACTGAGGACCAAAGGGTTATAGGACCAAACATAATTTATTAATGAAATATTCTTTTTAAATTTTTGGCCCAAAAAAAAAAAATTTCAAAAGTAACAGCTAGCTAACGTTAGTTAGCCATTGAGATTCAAATTTTTTAACCCTGTCCTGGCCTGGTCAGTTAGCCTTTTGGCCCTTTTTTGTCCAGTGGGGCCCACAAGCCATTTGGCTTGGCCCTCGATTAAAGACGATTTTAAGACTATTTTCGACTATCTGGTCCTCTAGACCATTCGGTTGGTGAAGACCTTACTACGTACATTAGGTATGAAGAAAGAGAGACGAAGACTGCCAAAGTTGATTGGCTTGATATGATTAGCACAATGACAAGGGTTTTAGTCATTTTACTTCACATTGAATAAGTTAGTCTTTCATCTAGAATGCAAGATGATGAGAAAAGGAATGTTAAATCACAAACATAAAATTAAAACTTAAAACGAAAATCTACCATAATGTATTGCATATATGTATTAGTATAACGTCAAATGAACATATGAGAGTTCAATATATAAAACATATACTTCCATTGTAATTATTTACCCTATATATTTCGGTTCAATTAAAATCAAGGAATATAGTAGCAAAACCTTGAAATTTAGAGAACTATATATATATAATTTTTGAGAAGTCACTTAGTATTACGGTTTAATAGTATTCTTCTAAAAACGAATTTGAGAAGAAAATGTTAAATGCAAATCCATTTCTTTAGTAGTTTCTTGCTGGCTCCTATTTGGTAGGTCATAGGAGATATCGATATTATAAATAAATTTGAGCTCCCGATGCGACCTTATTATGGTCTCCTCCAGCCATCAAATCAAATCTTTGCCTCTCACTAGTCACACATACTACTCTTCAACCCCTTATCTCCTTACACGTGGACGGCTCTGATTCACCTCATCCCTCTGTCTCCCACATCCCCCCACCCCCGACCCCACACTGAGAAATTTTCCCTCCAAATTCCCTCTCTACGTGGCACACACCCACCCCTCAAGCCGTCACCGCACGTCATTCCCGCCAAAACACCCCGGCACGCCAACCACAAGATCTTCGTCCTTTCTTAAATATTTCAATTACTATTCTGCCCTCCACTTTTGCTTATACTTCCATTCACATTGAACTGTATGTCGGACACGTGCGGGAACCTCACGTAGTTCGTAGTATGGATAATACGTAACGTTACGTTATGGGCAAATCTGGGTTTCCATGCAGACATCATTTAAGTGAAGTGTAAGTGCATCGGAAATATTAATAATTGAAACATCTTTAGACTCCTAAACCCCTCAATTTAACAATGTGAATTGGGTATGACAGTGTGCCTAGTGTTACATGTTTTATAGTTTTTTACGATTCGCAAGATTAACTAGCGTGAATCACGTCAAATCAAAATATAAGGAGGTTCAATCTCAACTGTTTACCCTCAACTCCGCTTCCCTACTTCAATTTCTCTCCTACATAGTTCAATCTCTACTGGTTAAAAAATTTGTACTGTAGTGGGATTTTGACTTATTTTTTGAATAAACGATATTATCTATACTAAGGAAAAAAGATGAGATTAGATTCACAATAAGCTAGCAATAATATAATTCAAACTCACATTTAACAAAATTCGAATCTAAAACCTCACTTTAAAAGAAATATCATTACATCGTAGTATTAAATCACGAAATTTTGACGCACCGAACTAAAATAAAAGCCATCATTCTCAATATATATAACTTATTATTATAAATTATCAACTCTATAATTCCGACCGTCCATCTTATAGTAAAAATGTCTTCCATAAAAAATATAAGAACAAAAATTAGAGAGCTTCAGGGATTAATTAAACAGGCGGCTCCTTGAATTCTCCGGCTATATCTACGGCGGCTGTGCATCGGTGGCAGCGGACGGTCGGAGCCGCTTGGTTGGCCGCTCTGCTTGTATGGTAGATCCAGGATTTTCGGAGCGAGTGTCGCAGCTTGCACAAGAAGCCGCGTCGAGCACGCCGATTGGGCTGGCTGGAGCCAACGGCGCCGATCCGGTACTCGGCCGTTTATGGCCGGAAGAGGGACACATGTCAAGCAGGTACTCCTCCATGAGTTGGCGACAGCTTCTCACCCTTTCCTGTCTCCAATAAATAAAATATTACCACGAAAGGTTTCTATGTTTCTCAACTCTTCGATTCTGACTTAAAACAAAATTTTAATTATTCACAGAACAGCCCTGAAAAAAACATAAATTGCAAAAACACCCGCGGCAAATGCTATACTTGGCTCACTCTCTCGTGGAAAATGGCCGCCACGTGGCGATCTCCATCCTCCGCAAAATCAACGCTTGCACCGGCGGCGCAGAGCACAGCCGCGGCGGCAACCGTCGAAGGCGAAAAACCCAAGAAGTCAATCACTGAGAGAGCATCAAAAACCAAAATTAAACGCCAAAAATCCTTTAATAAAAATATGGGTTTTTTTAATCGGGTAGTGAATCAGTAAAAATACCACGAATGGTGCTGAGAACTAAATTGGAGGAGGCTGCGAGGAGAGAGGAGGAAGAGGGGAGATTGGAGACGAAATGGGGGAGGAAATCGAAGGGGGTGACGGATCGGAGCCTCCAATTAAGAATACCCATGACCCGGAGCTCCATCCGCTGGATCGTTTTGGGCTCGAAGACGAACTTGGGCTCGAAGATCTGGAGGTCCAGGATGAACGGGACGTTCGGCTCCTCCATTTTCGCGGCTAAAGACAAACAGGCGACGGACAGCAGCTGAAACGGCCACGACCCGCTGTGTCGCTGCAACAAAAAATAAAATGTATTAAAAAGTAAGGGGTCAGACACGTCAGCATTGAATTTTGCCCGGAAAATGCGAGGTTTTTTTTTTTTTTTTTTTTTTTCCTTTCCTGGGGAAAGTGTGTTACCGGCAGGGAGTGGGAGGAGAGAAAGCGGTCGAAGTAGTTGACGGAGAGGAAGGCGGTGAGGGGGGAGAAGCGGTGGTGGGTGTGGACTTTTAAGATCCAGTTGATAGAGTCCTGGCGGGCGGTGAGGTCGATCGTACGGTCGCGGAACATGGAGATGTAGGAAGGGGAGGGCATGTGGTTGGGCTCGGAGTCGATCAGATGGGTGAGACTGGAGGTGGTGGTGGTTTCATCAGGCGGAGGAGGAGGAGGAGGAGGAAGAGGAAGACATTGGTGGTGAGAGGTGGTGGTGGTGGTGGGTTTGGTGGTCATTGCTGAAATGGCATTGTGTGTGTTCTACAGGGTTTTGGGTCCGGTGGCTGTGTCACTGTGGGGGAGTGGAGTGTGGGTTGCTTGCTTTCTTGCCCTTTTTTGTTTTTGTGTGTTTGTTTGATTGTTTGTGTGTTGGATGAAGAGAAAAAGGGATTCTAGCTTCTTAATTTAACCTTTAATATAATAAAAAAATTTCTTGTTTGACACAAAAAAATAAAAAACAAAAACAAACGAACGAACTTGATATTTTGCGTTGCTCGTGGACCATTGAGTGGATTCCATGATCTTGATAGGACTACTGAGATGCACTTTCTTCTAATGATGTTTTGTGAACAACAATGATAGTGACACTAAGTATGGTCATTAAATGATGTATAAGTGTATGAGTCAACTTTCTACGTAGTGGTCTTTTATTACAGTGATTGAAAAGAGTTAAACTTTGTGTGACGGCTTGCGTTTGAACTTCGTCAGTGGCCACTGGCGAAGCCATAGAGGGGCAACGAGGGGCGGCCGCCCCTCCGCTCATTTGAAATCCTTCTTACAACTCAGGTTTCCGCCTCTCCTCTGGTCTTGCTGATCTGGTGCTCAGCTACTATGCTGGTTTTCTGCAGCGGGGCTTCGGCGCTGCTGCATTCAAATTTTTTTTTTTTTCAAAAAATCCAAGCCAAACAACATCCTTTTGGCCGGGAAAAAACGAAAAATTTAAATGAAAATGGGGTAAATGACGTCGTTTCGTTTCAAAAAGAATAAATTAAAAAACTAAATAGCAGAGGATAACTCGTCCCTAGTGTACACACAACTCCACGTAATGAGATATTGAATGGGGGATGGGCTGCCATGGGAGGACCAACTTCTGTAGATTTTTAGATGAGATTCTATTTTGTAGTTTAAACAATTAAAATTCCATTTTAATTGTAGAATTTCTAACAAAAAAAAAATATAAAATGAGATGGTCAAGAAAGATAAAGCATCTGGGTAAGGAAGTGAGGTTGTGAATGGTAGTTTAATTAAAGGCTTTTTCTCTGGCTTCTAAGTTCTTCCTAATTCGGGTAGTGGAGACGATGAGGGAGAGAGAGGCATACAAATAATTAATATATTTTTAAAGTTCTTGTGTGCCCAAAACTACAATGTTAATAGTAAGAAGCAAGGACTACAAGTGTCAAGTGAGTTGTTAGGACTTGCTTTTGAGCGAGTCAATCTCCTTAACATTCTTTTTCATAAGTTTTTCTGTTTTAACTCTAAATTCTATTATACTTGAACTCACACGTTTGAGTTGACGAATATCATAAGATTATGGCAAGAAAGGAGACCAAATACGAAGTAAGTTCAAATGTCCACGTAGGATTCCACTTAGTCCAACAAGGGTACTTCTCACTCGAAAAATCAAAGCGCAAAGCTCCAAGACTCACAAACTTCTGCCCCTCCACTCAACAATTCTTAGCTTCGCCACTATCAGTGGTTAATCTAACAAAAATCTATCATTTGACAAGAGAAGAAAAGAAAAGAAAAGGAAAAAAAAAAAAAAAAAAAAAACCTCTCTACATAGTAAATCAAGTTCATACTTATTTCAATTTGAGTCAACTATGCACTTTCACGTTTTTACAATCATAATGCTAATAAGAATATCTCAAAAGTAAAACTCTTTATGGACTTTTTGCCAATATATGTTTTTGATATAATGTTTTATATTATTGACATTAAAATTAACGTTAAATTATAAAATGACAAAAAAATTATAAAAAATCTCACTTTAAAAGAATCTCGTTGATATTTCTCGTTTCTTTTTAGGAAATTAAATTGATGGGATTAATTTGGTGTCCCTTTGTCGTACTACTCTTTGAAAGATACTACAATCATAAGCACATACGTCATTGGTGCATCATGTCTTCACTTTGAATTTTTAGTATTTTTTTTGGATAAAGTACAAAAAAACTACTTCAACTATTGGTGTCATGACACTTTCATACCTCATCTTTTAAAATTGACAATGTCATACCTCATCTTACGAATTTGTGCCAATGTTATACCTTCCGTTAGCCTACTGTTAATTTGTCAGTTAAATGCGGACGTGGCTTGATTCAGACCCCATTTTCTATTAAAAAATATAAAAAAAATCATTTAATATTTTTAAATATTAAAATAATAAAGAAAAGTTAAAACAAAAAAAATCAAAACCTTTTGTCTCATCCACCCCCCTCCCCCTTTCTCTCTCTCCCCATCTTCTTCTTCCCTGCGTGATTAAACCAAAAAAAAAAAAAAATTTGAAAACCCATCAACTCCCAACCCCCCAAAGAAGAAGAAGAAGAAGAAGAAGAAAAAAAAAAAAAAAAAAAAAAAAAAAAAAATAACCCAACCCAGTTCGTCCTTCCCGCCCCCCCCCCCCCCAAACAAAAAAACACAAACCTAGTTTGTCCCCTCCCAAAACAAATCCAACCCCCTGCCAACCCAGAAAGAAAAATAAGGAGGAGGAAGAAGAAGAAGAAGAAAAAAAAAAAAAAAACCCAAATCCCGTTCGTCGATTTCGCGAAGGGTGGGTGCGAAGGGTTGATGCGAGGGGAAGACGAATTGGGATTTTTTTTTTTTTTTTTTTCCTAGGTTGCAGGTAAGGGCTCAAGTGGGGGAGAAGGGGGGGGTGGGGGGGGGGATGGGGGAGAAGAAAGAAGGACGAGGGGGGGAGGGTGGGAAGGGATGAAGTTTTTTTTTTTTTTTTTTCTTTCTCTTTTTTGTTTTCTAGGTTGCAAGCTTGCAGCAGGGGATGGGGGAGAAGAAAGAAGGACGCGAGGGGGGGGTGGGAAGGGATGAGTTTTTTTTTTTTTTTCTTTTTTTTCTTTTTCTTCTTTTGTTTTCTGGGTTGTAGGCTGGCAGGGGAGGGAAATGGTTGTTTTTTTTTTTTTTTTTTAATTTTTAACTTTTCTTCATTATTTTAATATTTAAAAAATATTAAATGATTTTTTGTTTAGTTTTTAATAGTATTTTATTAATTTTTTTAATAGAAAGTGGGCCTTAAATCAAGCCACGTCAGCATTTAACTGAGAAATTCACGCCAAGCTAACGGAAGGTATAACATTGGGACAAATTTGTAAGATAAGGTATGACATTGTCAATTTTAAAAGATGAGGTATGAAAGTGTCGTGACACCAATAGTTGAGGTAGTTTTTTGTATTTTACCCTTCTTTTTTTTTTTCTTCAATGAGTTCATCAATATATATTTAGCAAGAAAAATGGTTACAAATAATTAAAAATGTGTTGTAATTAAATTATAGCACATACGTGATTGTATAATTCCTAGTAGATTGTATTTATGGTTCTTATATAATTTAGAAGAACTTAGGCTTTTTTACTTACAAGAAAAGTAAGTCTACTAGATTTACTATAAATAAAGGGATAATGTAGGAAGAAAAGGACAAAAATTTTCTATAGCTCTTTTCTCTCACTTTATCTTTCAGTTAAATTTAGATCACAACAAAATGTAAGTTTTTATAAGGTTCCATGAAATTTAAGAAAGTATGTCATAGACTTCGACATTTTTTTTATTCAAACAAATATTCTAGTTAATATATTCTAAAGTAGCGAGATTGGAATTTAACTATTAACGAGAGCACATTTTTGTAGTCAACTTAACTTAAATCACGCGTTTGCTTCATAGGATTATACATTAGCAAAACATTTTCAGTGCTTATTTAAGCTATCAAGGGTTTCAAGAAGTGTTGTTTATAATCCAATATTGATTTATAGTTTCAATATAAGGGATGATATGCCTCTGAGAATAGTAGTATTGAACAAGAACAATTCATTAAAACTATTCCTTGATGTAGTTGTCTTTAATAATTTGACCTACAACATCAACGAAGACGATATATATTTTTGATGAGTTCGAAACTTAAATTAATGAGATACTACCACCTCGTGATGTCTGTCAAGCGAAGAGAGAGAGAAAGAGAGATATACAATAGCCCAATAAGCCCCACTTAGTCCAAATCATGCCAATACTAACCAGACCATAAGATCTCAGAAGAATTTTTAAAGTTTTTCAACCCTTGATGGATTCCACATTAAAAGCAGAATGACCTCTGCATTATGAATATGTCACATACATTCTATTATAAAATGAGATTAAGGTTTTTTATTGTTTGTTTTCTACGATCTCCAACTTTAAGTTTGTGTGGGTCTCTCGTTGTATTTTTGGTTGTTGCTCTCATTTTACTTAGTTTTTTATTTTCTCTGTAATTGTTTACCCAGTTCTTTTTTAACCTTGTACTAGTTTTAATTGGGGTAAATCCTAGTTTACTACCTTCAAGTTTTGTGGTTTTCAATATTTGGTACATGAAATTTTTTTCGTCCCAATATCATACCGAAAATGTTAATTTTGGGACAATCTCATACATTCGTTAGTCTGGCTGTTAAATCTCCCGTTAACTGGAGGTGTAACGTCCATGTGAACAATGACTAGGTGCCACGTGTTATTAGAGCAAGCCCAGCGTGGCTTTTTGCTCGGGGGAAGGTGGACGGAACAAGGGCCCGAGGGCCAGGGGATCAGCTCCAGCGTGGGCTAGCCCGACCGAAGGTGGAGGCCCGAGCTCCATGCCCGTGGGGGATTGCTAGCCCGAGAGCCCGAGGGCCATTTGACGTCAGCGCTGACGTTAGCCTGGCGTCAGGCAATATTAAATTTTTTTTTTTGTGTCACGTGCGTGCACCTCACTCGCGCGTGGGGACGCGTTGCCGACACAAAATCAGAAAAAAAAAAAAAAAGTTTGTCAGTTACCGTTGGGAAGCCACGTGGCTTCCCACGGCTCGTTAGATCTCAACGGTTACTTAATTTGGACCGTTCGATCTCAACGGTAAAAAAAAATAAAAAAGTCAGATTTAATATCCACCGTTCGATCTGAGATCAACGGTGGATATTAAAATGCTTTATAAATAAAAAAATAAAAGAAAAAATAGTTTTAAAATTAAGAAAAGTTACCGTTGTGACATGTGGCACAATCTGGAGTGTTGGAATTCGAATTTTTTTATATCCAACGGCAGAGATTAATTAATTGAATAAAAATTTTTAAAAAATTGTAAAAAATTCAAAAAAATTCAAAAAAAAAAAATCTGAAAAATCTGAAAAAAAATTGTAAAAAAAATTGTTTTTACTTTTCTATAAATACCTTCTCATTATCATCTACCTTACACAACAATTTCATATTTTCTCAACTACTTTCAATCACATTCCTTTCTTTGTTTGAATCCATTTTTTTTTCAACAAAATGACCACTGGTGCAAGTACGAATTGGTCGCTTATTGAAGATGTTGCGTTGTGTACTAGCTGGGTTGAAGTTACTCATAGTTCGCTTACGGGTAATGAGATGCAATTGCGAGAGATGTGGAGTCTTATTCATATCAATTTTCTTCAGAAAATTGGTGGGAAAAGAACCAAAGAATCAATGTCCAGTCGTTGGAAATTACTTAGCCAATCGTTTAGTACGTGGAGAGACGCCTTGGCACAAGCTAGTAGTAATATTCGAAGTAGGGAAAATTACTCGGATCAGGTAACAATATATTATTTATTTGATACCCAAATTTACATTATAATTATTTGTTTGTATTATTTATTTGTTACCTACATAATTTATTATTTATTGTTTCTATTATTTATTTGTTACGTACAAAATTTATTATTTATTGTTTGTATTATTTATTGGTTACCGTCATAATTTATTATTTATTGTTTGTATTATTTATTTGTTATTTATTATTTATTATTTGTATTATTTATTTGTTACCTACATAATTTATTATTTATTATTTGTATTATTTATTTGTTACCTACTTGCATTATAATTATGTTGTTTGTATTATTTATTTGTTACTTATTTTCATTATAATTATTTATTTGTATTATTTATTTGTTACTTATTTTTATTGTGTAGGAACTTCAAGCACAAGCTTGGTACGCTGCCAAAACCAAAAGCAAAAATAAATCATTCAACCGGTGGGAATGTTGGAATATTGTCAAAGATTGTCCTAAATTTAGAGTTGTGCCAGTCGGTCCAGAAGTGCACATGAACAACACTCCTCTACACTCTACACCCGATGATGTTCATGAAGATGATGCAGAAGAAGTGCCCGAAACGCCCCTCCCTGAACAAGCGTCGAGTTCGACCCGTTATCCAATTAGGCCTCAAGGTAAGAAGGCTTCAAAGAGAAAAGGGAGTGCTTCCAAGAATGATTATGCAAAGTTCATGGAAGAACTTACTCGCCAAGGTGAATCGACTTTGGCGAGGGAATTGGCGAAAGATGAGGCTGATAAGGCTAGAGAGGAAGCAAAAGCAGCAGCTGTTGAGAGAGAATTTCATGCTAATGAGAGAGAAAGAGAGCTACTTAGGCAAGAAAGGGAATATGTTAGAGAAGAAAGACGGACTCAACAAGATCGTGAGATTATGAACATGTCTTTAGAAGGGAAGTCTCCAAATTCTAAATTTTTTTGGAAGTCAGAGAAAGCGAACGTGGTGCGAAGGAGGCGTGCAAGAGAAACGATAGCAAGCGAAGACCGCAAGAGAAGATCATCCTAGCACCACAAATTGGTTAAGTGATGATGAATAGAGTACTTTTTGTAATCGGAGCCCATAATTTTCCAATCACTTTGGGTTGTAATTTATTATTTATTGTTTGTATTATTTATGTTGTTTCCAATTTATTGAATATTTATTCAAATTAATTTGGTAAGTTATTTATACTAAGAGAATATTTATAAGAGAATATTTATTGAAATGACAAAAACACACCAAATAAAATTACATAAGCATACGGAATAATTAAAAACTCACTAAAAAAAATTACATAAACATACCAAATAATAAAACACACCAAATAAAATCACATAAACATACCAAATTCAAAAAAACACACTAAATGAACTTAATTATCTTCAGCTTGTTTCAATGCCCACTGGTGCTCTATCAAGTCAATTTGTCGGGCATTGTGCATGTCTGGCATTTGAAATGTAGTATATCGTTGAATGAGCATTTCATTGTAACGTCCATCCCTTTGTAATGGCTCATGTTGCACGGGCTCATCGGTGGCGTCATGATCACAATATATACGTGTTCTTGAATTGTTCATCGGGTCTGGCTCATATTCATCAACAGCTTCATAATCGTACTCATCTTCCACAATCATGTTGTGAAGAATGATGCACATCATCATGATGGATCGAAGCGACTCTGCATCAAACAATCTGGTAGCACCCCTGACGATCGCCCAGCGAGCTTGGAGGATACCGAAACAACGCTCCACATCCTTCCTGCAACCCTCTTGACAGCTTGCAAAGTGTTTTTCCTTTGCACTCCGCGGACGTGGCACTGTTTTGACAAATGTTGACCATCGCGGGTAAATGTTGTCAGCTAGGTAGTATGGCCCGTCGTACATACGTCCGTTGACCTCATACGTAACTTTTGGTGCCTTTCCTTGCAGGACATCGTTGAACACTGGGGATTGGGTAAGGACGTTGATGTCATTTTGAGCTCCCGGGACCCCGAAAAAGGCGTGACAAATCCATGTATCAAAAGATGCCACTGCCTCCAGAATGATACTTTTTGCTCATTTTCTGTCCTCATAAGCGCCTTACCATGCACTTGGACAGTTTTTCCACGTCCAGTGCATACAATCAATGCTTCCAATCATCCCAGGAAAGCCACGCATCTCCGCCTTCTTCAACAGCCGCTCAAAGTCCATGTGTGTAGGTTTGCGGAGGTACTCAGCGGTATAGATAGATTCGATTGCTCCGCAAAACCTCATCAGGGACTCAAGAATGGTTGATTTCCCCATCCTCGTTATCTCATCCACTTGGTCTGCAGATGCTCCATATGCAAGCATCCGCAAGGCAGCAGTAATTTTTTGCTCAGGCAGTAGACCCATAGCACCAAAAGCATCTTTCTTTTGCACAAAATAAGAATCATGGTTGCAAACAACAATCATGATTTTGTTGAACAAATGTCGTCCCATTCTAAAACGACGTATAAAGTACGTATCAGGGAATGCACTATTAGGAACAAAATAATCATCCAAGAGTTCCATACCTCGTCGTTGCCTGCTTCTATCAAGGTTTCCGGAACGGCTGGGCCTGCAGATCTGAGCCGCAGCTTGGATGACTCGACGGGAATGTGAGGTTCTGCCCATTCTTACTTCGTCATCTCTCCTTATACGCTCCTCATCCTCTTCCCTCTCATTGTTTGCCCTCTGTTGATTGAACATTGCTTCTGATTGGTTAAACAATTCTTCCTCTTCCTGATCGAATTCCCACATCATCCTTGAGGAAGAAGAAGACATTGTAAGAAAGAAGCAGAATCTATGAATAATGATACAGATTTTTGTGAAGAAGGAAGCAGAAACTATGAATAATGATAGAGATCTTGAGAAAATTGGTGTGATATTTATGAGGATGGATGATGGATTATATAGAAGATTCAGAAAGGATTAGGTTGTACATAATGCCACGTGGCATGCCATCATTCGTTACAAATCTGATGGAAATCTATCCTGAAAGATTGTGAACAGATTATGACACGTGGCATGCCGTCATTCGTTAAAAATCTGATGGAAATCTATCCTCAAAGATTGTGAACAGATTATGACACGTGGCGCAACGTAATTGGTTAATAATCTTATCAGAAATCCATCACCAATAATTGTATTTTCGGATAATGACACGTGGCATAACGAGTACGATTAAAAAATTTATCGGAAATCCATCCCCAATAATTGTCTTTTCGGATTTTATGACAAGTGGCGTAACGACAACGATTAAAAATCTTATCCGAAATTACAAATAAAATTATTTTGTATTATTTAATAATACTTCGGATAATGACACGTGGCGCAATGAGAACGATTAAAAATCTTATCCAATATTACAATTAAAATTATTTTGTATTATTTTATAAATAAATAAAATACTAATATTTTATTGCCTATTGCCAGGGCTATTGAAGTGTAACGGTGGAGATGCAAATGCTATTTCCAGGGCTATTTACTGTTCATTAAGGGCAGTTACTGTTCATTAGGTGGATTGAATAGTGCATTGTTTGGGAGGAGGGCTTTAACGTTGGAGTTGCTCTTAAGGATCCATGTGAAAATTAAAAATTAAAAAAAAAAAAATTCCCGCCCAAATTTTTTTTTTGACGAACGGAGTCTTCATAGACAGCTTACACAGGGCTCTAAATACCAAAAACGCATCTCTTCTCAACTTATTCCCAATCTGAACCTCCAAATCCTCATCTCTCTCCACTTCTCCGTTCGCCAATTCACCTTTTCGGCCCTCCAATGCCGTCTTGTGCATACTAACCTCCCAGTACTTGGCATCCAACATATCCTTATCAGTCGAATCCAGCAAATCGGCAGGGTTCGTGGTCTCCACTGTGGTGGTCTCGAACGCCCCGTCGTGCCCTCGCAGTGACACCTTAGTAGGTGCTGAAGGATTCAAAACTCCATCAATGTCGGACATAATCTTGGTGATAAACCCCTGCACGAACATTGTCATCGAGCCATCTGCATCGGCTTTCTCAATTGGATCCATCAGCTCAGCCACCACGATGGGGCGAATCGGAACCGTCGACGAGTCAGCCTCCATTCTTCTGAACACGATCACAAGCATCTGGATCAGCGACGCCTTCGCCATCGTCTGATTAACGACATTCTTACTCCCCAAATAGATGTCGTAGCAAGTCCTCACTATCTGCAGCAAGCAATCTCCGTGAATTCGCAGCGATAGCGACGTCACCGCCGATAACAGCGTCTTCAACACCAGCAGCTTCATCTGATCGTCCCCCAATTTGTGGCAATTGCACAGAGACTTGATCAATTTCGTTAGCAACTTCGCTTCCGCGGCGCCGCCGGATGCGTCAGCCTCGCCGCGCAAATATTCATGGGCGATTAGCTTCTGGATGCAATCGACGGCCGGATCGGCGATCTTCAAATTGCCGGAGCCGGCGGTGTTGATCACGGGTCTGAGAATGGACTCGGAGTCGGCGAGCGAGTACTCTTCGGAGCCTCCATCGTGGAGAGGTCCCGGGCCGGAGTTGTCAGAGTCGGAATTTGGGTCGGGTTTAGACTTGCTGAGCCGCTCGAGCACGGCTTTGCATTCGCTAGCGAGCTTGGCGTGCTTCCGCCACGAGGCGTTCTTGATGATCTTATCGAGGGCTGGGGACACCACCTGCCTCAGACTGGAATCGGTTTCCGAAGAAGCCATTCCCGAGCTTGCTGCGAATGTGACTCAGTGAGCCGGATATGGAGAAATGGCTAGCGTCTTGCGGCGGTGGACTGCGGTGCCGGGAGGGAACGGTTCGTGACTCGGTGAACGGGTTGACTCAGTGGCGTAGAGAGCTTCAGAGAGGAAGTGCGGAGCTGTGAGAGAGAGGGAGCAGGAGTTGAGATTTGGATCACGTTTAGTCATGGAAGGGGGAGGTCAATGGTGGGATTTTAAATCACGGAAATGGCCTTGAGCAGCTGGGAAACAACCGCCGTGAAGGCTCGTCGAAATCGATGGGTGTTCTTGGTATTTCGGTACATTTAGGAATTAAGGTGCCGTTTGGTATGTGGGATGAGACGGAATACAGTGGGACGAGGCATTCCGTCCCACGTTTGGTGCGCCAAAACTAGTGGAACGCGTTGTCCTGCAGAACCAAATTTGGTTACTTTTTGGTTCCACCTTATCCCGCTGGAACGACTCGTTCCACGCTTGTGGAACACAAAATTATAATTTGTTTGGACAACAATACCCCTCATTTTTTTCATTAATTCCACTATCTACCCTCCTCTCTCATGTAGCCTCCTCCTCCACCACAAACCCAACTGCATCTTCCTCACCTTAACGCTCCCTTCGCCGCCCATTGGTCTTCCCACTCCGGCCACCTTGTCACTACAGTTTTTGCCTCCCAAACCTTGCTTCTCCTATCTCCCAAATCCTGCTTCTCCTATCTCCCAAACCCTGCTTCATCTTTCTCACTCTTAGATGGGTACTCTCGAGTTCAATTTGAGCAACGAGTTTTTGATGAGTCGATTGCTGCCAGTGACCGACAACGACAATGTACTTGACGACGACTTTGGCTTTGAACCCAGATTTATCAACTCTGAATTGCAGTTGGGTTTTTAGTATATATGGTTTTTTTTTTTCTTTTGGGGAATGAGTAAAAAATCTTGCAACCTAGAAAACAAAATCTCAACCTGTAGGACAAAAAGATCTTTGCTTATTTGCTGTTGGGTTTGAAAACCTTAGTGAGATAGAGATTTTGGGAAATTTTTGTTTTGATGGGGGTTTGCTAGAGCAACAAAATCAAGATTGAAATATTTAAGTTTTAAGTTTTAATGGGGAAGAAGATGGGGGTAGGGAAGAAGAAGATGAACTGTTCATCATCTTCTTCTTCTTTTTTATTTTTTAAGTTTTAATTATATAAAAATAAAATTTATTTTTTATTATTAAATATTTTAAATCTACATGGAAATATTTAATTAGAATAGTGGGAAACTGCCCTGTTCAGTTCCATGCATAAACAGTGTATCAAACAACAGGCGGAATATGGATAAGTTAGTCACTTAATTTTTTGGTTCCGTGCTGTCATGCGTTTACCAAACACAGAACAGAACAATTGTTCCATTTCGTACCAAATATAAGGTTTCGTTTCGTTCCATCCCGTCCCATCTCGTTCTATCTGTGTCCCAAACGGTACCTAAGTACTCCGTTCATCAATGCTCGTCTGGGAACAACTGCCGTGAATTTTGAAATTTTGCTTTTTCACTTTTAACTATTCCCATTTTAAATTTTGAATTTTGAAAATTTAGTGTTTTTTTTTTTTTTTTTTTTTTTAAATTTTCATATGGACACCTTAGTGACACGTGGTGTCTAATCATTATCCATATGGGCGCCGCATCATCAGTTAATGAGAGACTTAATAGCTAGACTAACCGATGTATAAGACTGTTCCAAAATTAACACTTTAGTTATAACTCTGGGACGAAAAAAATTTCATGTACTAAATGTTGAAAATCATGAAGCTTAATGGTAGTAAAATGAGATTTACCCTTTTAATTGTGATGAAAGTTGTCTTTGTGATTAAAAAAATAAAAACAAGGGTAATACTATTCACACTTATTTATATTTCTCATACATTTTTTTTTTAATTTTCAGATGCTAGATTGAATAAATTGAAGAAGATCAATGACAAAAAATTAACAAAAGTATATAAGAAGTAAAAATAGATGCGTGAAAACCACCATTCCATAAGAATTCATGATGGTAAAAACAAGAGTTTCAATTCATTAGTAAACTAAAACGTTTTAGATTTGAAACTTCTATAATTGCAAAATTATTTCAAGAACTTATATTGAATGAGAGAGCAGATTGAGAATTTTCCTCGTCAATTAAACAATAAAATGAAAACTTTGTGACACACACAGATATATATATATATATATCTTTGGAAAATGTTATTAGCATTTCAAAAATCTCATTCTACACTTCTCACAAGTGTATTTTTCTTTTCAAATATAGAAAATTTGAAGTGTAGAATGAGATTTTTGGAGTGTCAATAACAATTATCTATATCTTTTGATTGGAGTAAGTACTTAGCTGACTCTTCGACTCTTAGCCCTTCTTTTCTTCACCCGTAGCTTTAGATTACGAGACAATTCATGTGTTTAGAATAAGATCAATCTCTGTACCATTATCTTTTTAAGGAAGAAAGGAAGCATCAGGGCCACACTATGGGTGGTGAAATGAGAAACGTGTAATGGAAGAATGTGGGCAGTAAAACCGAACTTGTCAAGAAAAGAACGAAAAGTTGGGGCAAAAATGAGACAATAAGTACGCTATCATTTGTCGTTCACGAACAAGTGGTTGATGTGAGTGGCTAATTTAATGTGAAATTTACGTGCATCAATAGATGACTCTTATTTATGTGCTTTACTATCCGTTGATTATTGATAGTCACTCGTCCAATAATTGTATATGGTATCATGACGAGTCGCTAATGTAATGTTAAAATTGTGCAAATTAATAGGCAACAACTGTACTTATGTGTCTTATAAAATATTAATGACTCACCGTCATTCACGTACATAAAAATGGTTGATACAAGTTTTCCCCTTCAAAACGAGAAATTTTTGGGTGTTCCGGGTACACCAAAAAAATTTGGTGTACCCTCACTCATAATGGTGGACCCTACCCTCACTTTTTTTTCAATAAAATAATAAAATCAAATTTTAATGAGTGTGGGTACACCAAATTTTTTTGGTGTACCCGGAACACCTAAAAATTTTCCCTTCAAAACAATGTGCATTCCAACGTTCTCTATATGACAAATATTTAAAATGGCAGCTTCTGTTATTTGTCACCCAAGTACACATGAGCTTAATGTAACATCAAAATGATGGTCCACTTCTTTGACTTACAAACTTGGCCATACGTGTCATGATTCTCTTGACACATAATTGATTGAACAATGCAACAAAAGTAAGTAGACACATTATCTCTGTGGTATCAAAATACTTGTCCAATACTAAAATTTCTTTGCTTTTTTCATTTGCCTTGTAACCAAGACTAAGTATATACTCTTTTTTGGAAAAATTAAAAAGTGCAACAAGGCTGTAATTTCTCTTTTGTATTGATTTCTTTTTTATCTAATGAAACTTCATTCATCTGAAAAATGCTAAGTGGTTTGTTTATGTAAAGATTGTGCATGATTTACTCCCTTCTTGCTCGTCATACTTGTTTTTTTTTTTTAACAAACAATCGATACTAAGGGAGTGGAGGAATAGTTAAACCGGGCTACAGAGAAAAAGAAGAGTGTAGAAATCACTCTAGGATAAAATGTAAGCAAAATGTGCACTTTAAAAGGTATGAAAAGTGAAACACAAGGGTTGCAAATTTGGAGTGAAGTGACAGAAGAAAGGCAACACAAGGGATTGAGATTCTATTTGAATCTCACACTCCGGAATCTACGGATCAAGCAATCTAGAGCTTTAGAGAGAGAGACGGAGATCTGGGCGTTGGAGAGAGAAATTATGTGTGAGGTGGGCCAGTGAGATGAGCTAATGAGAACTAAAAGATTTAAATTGAACAGTCCCAATTGCTCAGTTTGTAGGTTCCCAAGTGTGAGATCCAAAGAGGATCATAATCCGACCACAAGAAACATGGAACTGGCACCAAAAGCCTCGTGCTTCACCCCCAGAATCAGGAACGTGATATTTTTTTTAATACTTTATCAAAATGGAGAGGTGAATTCAAACTTATAACCTCTTTCAACTTTGAAACGAGAATTGCATCTTATTTTTAGAATGAGAACTATATGTAATTTTTGTTGGTTTTTCCTTTAAGATATCAAAGTCCACAACTACTTTAGGGATTGGATGCTTGTTCTCAATTGGTTACTTGGATTATACATGAAATGAGGACTCTAAGGTGACGGTTTCCCAATCCAATCATGTAATACCATGTGAAAAGTTAAAACGCGTGGTGACAAAATAAATTCAAGCCACCGCCACCTTGCATCCCCATTTCATACAAGTCGCTCCTTTTCGTTGCTGATAGAGCTACTTCTCTAAAACAGAACAACACATTCACACCAGAACAAGGCAAAGGTATCAGATTAACAGATCTCTAATGCGATACAGAATAAATGCAACACAGAAAAGAGCTAACAGTTCCAAAATATAAATTAAGCAGCTCTCTTCATAAAATTATCAAATTCTTAAAATATCAGTAATTAGATGTTTTAGATGCTTAGCTTTCAGCTATAAGAGCATGTTCACAAGCTTAGTGTGTGTTCAACTACCGAATGGTATCGCATTCCAAAACGCTCCTGTACGTATCAATTTCTTCCTTGGTCACAACGCGACGACAAAACAAAAGATGATCTTCCTTTCTAGTTTCCGCTGTTAGGGCTTTTCGTCAATCAAAAATATTGGATGGAGCGAACGATGCTCAGCATCAAACTGAAGGGAAATGCCTGTTGAGATTGTAGGGCAGTGAGTAGAACTCTTCACTCCTGGTATCTGTGTTGAAATTCTGGAACTTTTCCCACCAGTGCCTGCCACTGTCTCTCCGAGTTGCACTGTGTCCACGACTGACAGTTAAGTCCAAGAGGAAAGCAACAATGATGCCGACGGTTGCTGGGGACGAGAAAATTACTTGAACTATATTGTTGAACTGCAGGTTGGAATAAGCAACATTCATGTGTTATCACAAAGTTCTCTGTAAGGCAACATTGAATCTGTGGAGAGAAGTTGCAATTAAAACTTACTCACCCAAATGGAACGAGTGTGAACAGGACCGCGATCGGAAATTAGGAGGTATTCAGGGAAGAATTCCGTCACCGAAAGACCCATGAAGAGAGAAAAGCCTACAATGAACTTTGTCCGAAAGCTGTTTAGGTTGCAGAACTGGAGGAAACCAAGACCAGCAGAAGCTGCAGAGCACAATATATATCACCATCGACATTTCAAAAAATTTAATGAAATTGTGAACTGTGAAGGAGCATAGACATTAAACTGAGATATATTAACTACCAAGTGATCAGTCCACAAACTCAAAACGAAACATCAACAACGCATAGTCATAATTATGAATTAGGATTGAAATGCATACCAACATAGGCGAAGAGGACGCAATACAAAGCTGCGAAAATTGGTAGTGGGATGGAAGCAAGAAAAGCCCCGAATTTTCCTGCGTGTAACATAATTGATGACACCATCAGACTAGATTATGCAAAGAAAGTTATGAACATATAAAGCTCCGGCTGGCACCATAGTTTATGTTGTCAATGAGCAAATAAGTCATTTAGATAAACATTCAAATTTTAGATTGTAAAACAGAGTACTGTACCTAATACAGAGAAGAAGAGCATAAAGGCTGCTGATACCTGGATTACTCTCCGACTTCCAATACGCGTCATTCCCAGAAGGCCGGCATTTTCACTAGAAAAATAGGGTAGGATCATTAGATCACAGTTGCTCTCTTTTCTTTCAGTTAACAATTATAGTGACTTCTTTAGATGAATATTCTGAAAGGGCAGAGTTCTACAAGCCTACAGCTGAGGCACCGTCAATGCCTAAAACTAAGCAACCGTGGGGCACTTGTAATATGGATTAAGAACTGGGATTCATATTATTGTTCTTCAGAATTATATGCACACAAACTGTAAAATGGAGTCGGATAAGGATAGGTCCTTACTCCAGAATTCTGCAACAAAAGATATCATAAGTACATAAATTAAATATTTACACTGAAGCAGAGGAGCCAGATACTGAGCCAAATATGCCATCCAGAAAAGTGCTTACGCCCTGAAAATTTTACAAGACGAATTATTCATTACCAACAATTCTAAAAATGTGATTAACATACAATTCAATTGGACCAATTCCTACCAGCCAGCCGACACCTCTGCTGAGAACAGAAGGCGGTATGGGGGTGGCACTCCCATATCTTGATGCTGCAATAAATGTACCTGTAGACTGCCCCAAATGAATGGGAAGAAAAGATATGTCAGCGCAAATGAAAGCAATGTTTATTCATTTTCTGCACTTCACTGAGAAACATATTTCAAGTCAAAAGATAACATCATCTTAAGATGTGAACGGCATATTTATTCTTCGCTTACAATGTCGAGAAAGCCATCTATGAAGGCATATTAATACAAGTTTCCTCCAGAAATCTTAATACAGATGTCTGGTCGACTTTACGTATATAGGCAAAATAAACATCTTCCTTCGTAATTTCAGCCTTGAACTTCATATGTCTTACCTCAATAATGGCAACCAAAGCCGCAGCCATCATTGCAAAAGTATCTCCAGCATTAAAATCAGGATGCCCCCATTGAAATGGATAGGGAATCCTTATCCTGCATATGGTGAAAGAGAAAACGTTATTGAATGTCATACAGTTATTAATAAAATCAGGAAGTACGTTACAATGATACCAGTGTCTTGCATGCAGGACTAAACTTCGGGAGCATGAAACCAAGAGATAAGAGTGGATGTAATTGTTTATCGAGCCTCAGCAAGTGCACTATGATAATTAGGCTCAAGTTTGATCTCACGGTTACTCAAAACAGGAAGTTTTCTTCAGAACATGGAAAACACCCACAACATAATTGCGGAAACGCTGTATCACTAGAACAGCTTTCTCTAACAGAAAAAGGAAAATAAGATCCTGTGGTTACTCAAAACAGGAACTGTTCTTCAGAAATCTCACAAAGCACGAACACACACATCATCATTGCAGAGTGCTTAACTAGAACATGTTTGATTGTTTCAAGTAACCCACCTCCAACAACTTCACAATTTAACTGTATCCTCTATTTTGGGGTCATATAATTACACATCTCGATTATCATTGCAAACAAGTATTTGCCGCTGAAGTAAACTGTTATCGACAACTATCTTACATAACAATCGCATGGGGAAACAAATCCATTACCATTAGCCATGATTGTTGGGCACTAACATAAAAAATAAAATAGGACACATGAATGATCGATTGAAAATGTCAGTACAAGTGCTTCTTGCATGAAATGCATATGCTAGAAGTTGAAGCTTACCAAGGAGAAGCACTAATCAGCCCAGAACGATCAGTACGGCAACTAGTTTGAGTTGTATAAGGTCTTCTCTTATACGCACCAGCTGCAGTCAAAACTTCTGCATATATCCATACAATTGCAACTGAAAACAGTATTGCAAATCGACCAAATATAGGCAGTTTTAACTTCATCGGGTACTGCAGTAACAATGGTTAAATATCAGAATAGAAAAGTAGTAAGATATGCATGTTTTACATTCTGTACATAATATCACTTGAGATATTGTAAATTAAATTGAAGATGTCTGCATGAAAATGATCATTCACGACGTTGCCCACCTGTGATATGAAAACCACTAGGATCAGTGCTGGTAATCCAATTTCAACACAGTTTGCCAGCTGCAAGCATCAAGCAGAAAGACAAAAACATCAAAACAAAGTAATACCGACATGTAGTTGACAGAGAAGCTTACAGGAGCTCCGAGTTACTTAACTAATACCAAATCCATGTTTTAAGTAGTGCCTAAAAGCTCCAGTGATCAAATACTAATATTTTTCATAGAAATGACATTTGGGATTAACTTCATGAATTGACCACTAAAGGTTCCAGGAGCTTTTCGATTTCTTTCTTATAAACCAATTATTTGAACTGAGCAGTAACACAATGATTGGTTCAGAATGGTTACCTGAGGGAAACCAAATGCAAAGAACCCAAGTCCAGTAAGCGTTACAAGAGGAACTGCAGAGAGAGGGCAAAGATACCTGCATCAAGCCACATCAATAACCAAGTTCTGTTTTGGACAAAGTAACAACTACAAAATCACATCAATAATCAACTTACCTTCCAAAAATTCTCACAAACCCAAGAAAGCCAAAGATCATCTGGATGAAAGATGCAACTGCGATTGCTCCTTGCATTGCTCTCATGGTTTCCTTAAACCTCTAAAGAACATTCACGGATTACAATGAGCATAAGTATGAAAAAACTCGAAACACCGGAAACCATATGCATTACACTCCCTCTATGTCCGAAAGAAATAGTAAATGATAACCATGTTTATGTAAAGCCATCATCAACATCCAAACATGAGTCAAACCGAAAGCTAAAAACTACGAATAGAGGAAAATGGAAAGATTGTGTCACACTAACCCGGTGGGGGTCTACGTAGACATCGAACCTCCTGGACAAGGCAATGGAGACAGCAGGGATGATGAAGGCATATGATGCCCCCATCACCACCGGAAGCCGAGTCCCTAACCAAGTCTGCAATAGTGTGTTGATCCCAGCAACAAAGAGGAAAGTCTCAATCACTTCGGCCTTCTCCACCTACACAAAAACATAGAAATTGCTGTTATAAATAGAAACACTGTTTGAAAATAAATGACCAGGAAACAAAGAGGTAAGAACATTTTTTGAGGGTTTTAAGGAGGTCTTACATCGCCACCACCCATGAGAGGGACAAGTAATGTGGGGATGAACACGGTGGTCCCAAGCATTACAATGAAGTGCTGGAATCCCAAAAGTATGGCTTCAGCTGCATTTAATCAAACAAGTTTGTAGCAGGAAACGACGAAAAAATATGAGGGAAAATGAAAACGGAAAAGAAAATGCGGGGGATCATAGCCAAATAAAAAATACTTTAATGCCGTGATTGGTTTCCCGGAGAATGCAGGAAAACGAGAAAAAGAGGGGGAAACTGAGAAAATTTTTAGAGACTCGAAAACACTGAAACACAAAAAGAGTTTCAGAAAACTCATGGGAGTATCGAGAGAAAAAATACCATGTTAGTACAAAGGAAGTAACTTTCTTACAAACAGGAAATAGCCTCTGGAAAACCAATTCCTTTTCTCACAACCCATTTTTTCTTGGCAACCAAACAAAACTAAAATTACCCAAAAACTCAGAAGATGTAAAATCAACATAACCAACAAAAAAAAACAGAAGATAAAATAATGGGGAGCCTAATAAAAGGATTATAATTTTGCAAAAAAAGAAAAAGAAAACTTTAATGATCTGTTTTATTTTCTGGGAAAAAGCAGAAAAAGCAGAAAAACGAGAAAAGGAGGGGTAAAAGCAGAAGATTTTCAGAGACTTGAGATTGTTCATGCGATTAGCGAGATAAAAGAAATACCATGTTAGTATAAAGGAAGCAACTTTCTCACACATTCAAACTAGTCTCTGGAAAACCATTTTCGTTTCTTACAACCCCTTGTTTCTTGGCAACCAAACAAAACTGTCATTGCCCAAAAACTCAGAAAATGTAAAAATACCATCACAGAAAAAAAAAAAAAAAAAAATAGAAACTTTCTCCTATGATCCATCATCCATGGTAAATATAATATGATGGAAACAGGATAGTGCTCTGCGTGTGTGATGTGTTATAGAGACAGAGAGAGAGTGGGTACGCCATGGGGGAGGGGAGGTGACACAGAAGTCGACGCCGGGAAGCTGGTCCTTGATGGGGTGAGGTTGGAACTCATCTGCCTTTTGGGGTCCTCCTCCGCCGCCAGCCATGGCTGTTGGTAGTGGAGAGGAAGGAAAAAGCTTGAACCTTTGAGGGGGAGGGGTAGCTCAGAAACTCAGAGCCTCTCTCTCTATTGCTCTTGAGTCTGAGCTGTGTGCTGCGAACTGTGTCCGTTTCAGTCCTAAAAGCGGGACAAGTGTGTCGATGTGACTCTTTCATAATCATTAATGACAAAAGGATTAGAGGGAGAAGATAGGTTTGGCGCATGGTACGTTATGACTTTTAATCCAAAATCACAAAACCATTTTTATCACCATCTTGCTTGTCAAATTACTACATTTCTTTCCAGTTTCAATAACACTCAAATGCAAATGACGTTTTACTATAGTGGTGAAAAATATTCAGGTTTATGTATTTTGGTGCAGGTTTGATTTTCACCGACTCTCCTTCCTCTCTAACAATTAACTTCTAACCTACTAACCCATTACTCAACTCAATAAAAAATACTAACACTAATAAAGTCAGATTTTACACAAATTACTTGGTTGCCTATCACTCTAATAAAGTTGAGTTTTGATAATTGAATCTTGTGTATGTGGGACTTCCTTGTAAATGTCAAATGTGAATGTAGTCAAAAGTAAATTCATGAACTCACTCTTCAGTCATGTCTAACTCCAAAATAAATAGTTCATACTATTTGGAACTTCCAAGAAAAAATTTGGTTCCTTATATTGGAAGTAGTCATTTATGTATACTGACATGTTTACTAATTTGCAATCAAAATTAAGAAGGAACTAAATTTATGAAGAGTTGGAACTCGAAATCTCATCCAAGTTCTTTACTGAACAATCTTAAATAAGTAGAAATGATACTGATTCAATATTAGATGTTCACTATTGACCTAAATTAGAGTGGAAATCAAATTTTTGCCCATTGAACTGTAGAAATAACGTGAGGGCACAATGGGTAAACATTATGAATTCCTACTGGTTTGTTTCTTTTAGAATCAAAATACTCCATCCCTCAAACAATCCAATTCCTCAAGATCAAGAGTTGGATTCCTTGTTTTGTGTGGAGCCCACTTGCATTTTGATTTTGGATTAGGATCCTATCCAGATCCTCTTTGTGGGGATTCGGAAGATCAATCAATTTTGTCCGTTCATCGTACATCGTGCAGCAAAAAATTATTTTGAATTTTTTTATTATTTAGGATTGAACACAAATAATACCTAACGAAAACTAGCCGCATGATATACGATGAACCGACAAGATTGATTGATCCTCCAAATCCTCACGAAAAGAATCCAAAAGGGATCCTCATCCTTTGATTTTCTCCTTGGTTCGTACACATGATCAATCTGTTATCGAATCCAACTCCTTATCTTGATTGTGTTAAGTAAACATGCTATAAATGTTCATGTTAGCTTAACATGTATGAAAAATATTTCATTTCTATTGCAGTTCTATTAGATTAGGAATGTGCTTGTGTAAATCCTAGTGAATCTAGGGATATCTTGGAATATTCCCCAAGTTAGATATTATCCTGTTAGAGTTGTAATCCTATTAGGGTAAGGATTTAACCTTCCTTATTACTATAAATAAAGGCACAATTGGGTGATATAATACACACCTCACAAACACATATATTCCTCTTCTCTCTCTGTGCCGCCGGCCCCTTCTCTCAAGCCTTAAATATAGTTAAGTAAATTAGGCTTACAACACGTTATCAGCACGCTCTTGCCAGAAGCAAAGGAACTGAAAGATCGTGCAGGAGGCTTTCTTCTACAACATCAAAATGCTCAATTATTTTCTGCCAATCAGGTTCTTTTGAAATAAATTAAGATATTTGAAACGACCTTGAAGCATGAAAATATTGACCATGATGCATGAACCCCCTATATTTATATTTTCCTTTCAATTATATATTGCATATGTGTTCATATATTTTGTCAATATATATATATATATATATATATATATATATATATTTGTTCATGCAATACACAATTATGATATGTGGAATTTGTGAGTCAAAGCATCAAAATTAATTTAGAAGCAATTAGTGTTTTGAACCCCTTGATTTAAAAAAAAAAAAAAAAAAACTGGGATTTTTTTGCGGTTGAGCCGCAGCTCCATCATGCCTGCAGCAAGCTTAGGCTTGTTGGGCTTTGCCCGCATGGACCAGGCTGCCTGCAGCAAGCCTTTACTTGTTGTGCTCGCCTTCTATCACGGCCCAAAAACACCAGGCTAGCCCATGTGGCTGAGTTTGCCTAAAACAGGCCCAAAACAAAACCACATTTTGCTGGGCTTCCCGCGCATCCATACCAGGCCAGCCTCGGTGCTGGGCTTATGCTCCCCGCACTTTTTGTGGCCCAAAACCAATAGCTTGGTTGCTGGGCTCCTTCCTAGAACCGGTCTGTGGCCTGCAGTCGCACATGGGTTACCTTGGCAGCCTACCCTGTGGTCAAATAAGCCCTTTAGGGTCTTGCCACATACACGGCTGTAAACACAAAAATTCTGTAACAGATAAAACAAGAACACATGTACAAAGTAGATTTGTATTGATGAATTTGTAAGGTTACAATCTCTGTTTACAATTTTCTTCTTATTCATTCTTCAAATTTGATGCAAATGGTTGATTGTTAATCTAAAGGTCACGATGACTTGATCTCGAACGAACGATTGAACGAAAGCTTCGATTTTGGTTGTACATTCTTCGAAGAGAGCTTTGGCAGCGTATTAATCTTCTAAGATTTGGCAGAGGTTCTCCTTTTGTGAGAATTTCAGCCTTTGTATGTAGAAATTGTTGACCTTGAATGTAGAAATTGTCGACCTTATGCTTGTATTGAGACCTTGTATTTATAGACTTCTCAAAGCTTGCCTTTGGATGGATTTGCCTTTGATTTGTGTCTTGATTCGTCCTCCGATTTAGGCATGTTTTGTGGCTTAATTTCAGCCATTTTCCCTTGCTTGGTTGAATTATAGGGCTTTCTTGCCTATTTTGTGGGCAATCTTCAATTCTTGCTTTGTTTTGTGAAAATACTTTAGCTTTCTTTCCTGTTTTGGGAGCAATTTGGGCCTCTTGCCGATTTTAAGGAGATTTCTTCCTCTTTGCCGTATTTTAGGAATGCTTTTGAGCTTCCTTTGTTTTATTTGTGCTACATTTCATTGATGCCTTGTCTATTTGTGATGGGTTATATGCCACGTGGAGCTTTGTGATGCATCATTTATATGCAACGAAATTTACATGTCTACAAATGCTCGATCTCTTGGCCAAGACAATATTGAGTTTTCCCAAGATCCTTCATCTCAAATTCCGATTTCAAGTAAACGGTAATTTCCTCAAGCTCTGCAGGAGTTTCGATGAGGTTCATGTCGCCGACATAAACTGCAATGATCGCAAGTCTAGAATGTGGCTTCTTAATAAACATGCATGGGCATAGTTCGTTGTTCACATAACCCTAACATTTCTTCAAGGGCCGTTGAGGCTTGGTCTTGAATTAAAGTGATGAATTTCATCAAACTAGAAACAAGCAATCTAGGTCGAACTTGATTCGCTTATGAAACGTAAGGTTTTTAGGCCCGTAACTCCTACTTCACCACATGTGAAGCCCGTGGGCTACGTAGGTTTTTGTAAGGAAACATAATGAGAAGAATGAAATAGTGTAATACAAAGTATGCCTCGTAGCTCAAGGCTTCTTTCAACGCCTGAGGATTTATTAAAAGGAGACTTATTCCCGCGTAATGGACATCATAACATTCTGCTACCTTATCAGTTTGGTAGTTTCTGAAAAACTGAATATGCAGCTTATGGATGTGGTAATCGCGTATCTCTATCGGGGATCTAGATACAGAAATCTACATGAAAGTTCCAAAAGGACTTCCATTGACTGGTTTAAATAGTTCTAGACCCTGGAACACCCTCTCTATTAGATTGAGGAGATCACTTTACGAATTCAAACAATCCGGGCGGATGTGGTATAACCGTCTGAGTGAATATTTGACAAGTTTTGTTCGGATGGAATCCTAGTACATCAATCAAACTACACCCAAAAGGTGTTACGATGTTTTAATGAGGATAAAACGAAACCTTCGAATACTTCTATGGTCGTTCAGACTCTAGATATTAAACGAGATCCCTTATGTCCCAAGGAGGATAAGGAAGAGATTTTGGAGCCTAAAGTTCCATACCTAAGTGCAATTGGTTCTTTATTATACTTGGCTCAATGCACTAGACCCGACATCTCCTTTGCTATTAATCTTTTGGCTAGATACAGCAATGTGTATACACGCAGACATTGGAATAATGTTAAAGACATTTTTCGCTACCTCAAGGGTACGATGGATTTGGGCTTGCTCTACGCCCATGAATCCTCGAGAAGAGTTGCCGCCCCCTAGGTCCTCGGGTTAATTCTTACCTTGTTGGTTATGCAGATGCTGGTTATCTGTCTGATCCATATAGGGCACGTTCTCAAACGGGTATGTCTTTACTATTAGAGACATCACAATATCTTAGAGGTCTACCAAGCACACACTAGTTGTGACTTTTTTGAACCATGCTGAGATTCTCGTCTTCCATGAAGCTTTGTGAGAGCAGTTTTGGTTAAGAGTAGTCATGGAACAGATTTGAAGCACTAGTGGTCTTACTATCGTCGTTGACCTTCATACGATGATATTTGAAGACACTGTAGCATGTATCGAGCAGTTAAATAAAGGATACATCAAGGGAGACAACACAAACTACATTGCGCCGAAGTTCTTTTATTCTCACCAGTAACAACAACATCAAAACATTGAAGTCAAGCAAATCTATTCCCAAGACAACCTGACCGATCTCTTAACCAAGCCATTGCCTAAGTCTACTTTTCAGAAACTCGTCAAAGGAATCAATATACGTAAATTGTCTGAGTTAAATTGCTTGTAGTTCTCTTATTTGGAAGTTATGTCTAACTCAGGGGGAGTATCCAGAAGCATACTCACTTGATCTTAATGTACTCTTTTTCCTACGATTAGAAGCATTTTTCCCACTGGGTTTTTGCTACTTAATGAGGTTTTGATAAGGCACCCATTCTGGGATGATCATACTCTATTGAGTTCACTGCTTTTGCCCTGTATGACGTTTATTTTAGACATTATGCATACTTCTCACTTTTCTCCTCAGTCTATGGGTTTTTACTTACCTTTGGTTTTACCATAGCGAGGTTTTGTGAGTTTTACTACCAATGCATACTTTCTTTAATTTGAGACTCGTATTCACTTGTTATGCAGACAACTTCATCAACTATTTTATCTCAACTGCTGAAGACCTGATGCGATGTTTTGTTTGAGTATTTACTGAGTATTTACACACTTAAGGGGAAGTGTTGCAGTCCTATTGGATTAGAAATGTGATTGTGTAAATCCTAGTACATCTAGGATATCTTGGAATATTTCCTAAGTTAGATATTATCTTATTAGAGTTTGTAATCCTATTAGGGTAAGGATTTAACCTTCCCTAATACTATAAATAAAGGCACAATGGGGTGATATAATACACACCTCCTAAACACTTATCTCTATCTTCTCTCTCTGTGCTGCCAGCCCCCATCTCTCTAGCCCTAAACACAATTAAGTAAATTAGTCCTACAACAATTTCAAACTTTTAATGTCATTAAGCATAATTGTCAATGGAAACTAGAGTAATTCAAATTGGTTGTTTCAAACTACTACATGAAATGGGTATGGTTAGTCGTATAATTGACAAGTAATGTATGATGCATAAATGTTACATTATATATATATGTGTGTGTGTGTGTGTGCGCGCGCGCATTGGAGGGTAAACTGCATATTTAGTCATTATTTAGTAATTGAATTATTACTCAGGTGAAAACTATGTTCATGTATTATTTTTTGGAAAAATAAGTCCCTAAACTCATAAAAAATAAACAACTTCATCATTGGAGTGATATTTCAAGTTTTTATGTCCAATTCTTTGTTAATTTAAGTTAGGTGACTTGCACATGACACATCTGAAACTGAAAGGGTAAAATTGAGCCAAAAAAGAGGAGAGAAGGGTGTTTGTGCTAGTTTGATTTCATGGGCGATGAAATGACAACTTTATCCTTTAAATTGTGTCATGTGCAAGTGACATGACTTAATTTAACAAATAATTGAATAAAAAAACTTGAAATTTAAAGATAAGAATGAAATTAGCAGTTTTTAATGAGTTTGGAGACTCATTTTTTTTTTTAAAAGAAGAAGATAAAAACCTAATTTTTACTTAATTAATAGTTCAAAAGACTAAATTCACAATTTACCTATTTAAACACAACAATTTGTTTCTTGTATGTGGTAACATTTTGTTTAGAGCAACTCCAGCGTTGGAGCCCTCCCCCCTGGCAATATACTATTCAATCCACCTAATGAACAGTAACTGCCCTTAATGAACAGTAAGTAGCCCTGGCAATAGAATTTGCATCTCCACCGTTACACTTCAATAGCCCTGGCAATAGGCAATAAAATATTAGTATTTTTTTTTTATTTATAAAATAATACAAAATAATTTTAATTGTAATATCAGATAAGATTTTTAATCGTTCTTGTTGCGCCACGTGTCATTATCCGAAGTATTATTAAATAATACAAAATATTACAAAATAATACAATTATTGGTGATGGATTTCTGATAAGATTATTAACCAATCATGTCGCGCCACGTGTCATAATTTGTTCACAATCTTTGAGGAAAGATTTCCATCAGATTTTTAACGAATGACGGCATGCCACGTGTCATAATCTGTTCACAATCTTTGAGGATAGATTTCCATCAGATTTGTAACGAATGACGGGATGCCACGTGGCATTATGCACAACCTAATCCTTTCTGAATCCTCTATATAATCCACCATCCATCCTCACAAATCTCACACCAAAATTCTCAAGCTCTCTATCATTATTCATAGTTTCTGCTTCCTTATTCACAAAAATCTGTATCATTATTCATAGTTTCTGTTTCTTTCTTTCAATGTCTTCTTCTTCTTCCTCAAGGATGATGTGGGAATTCAATCAGGAAGAGGAAGAATTGTTTAACGAATCAAAAGCAACGTTCAATCACCAGGGGGTAAGAAATGAGAGGAAAGAGGATGAGGAGCGTCAAATGAGAGATGACAAAGTAAGAAGGGGCAGAGCCTCACATTCCCGTCGAGTCATCCAAGCTACGGCTCAGATCTGCAGGCCCAGCCGTTCCGGAAACCTTGATAGAAGCAGGCAACGACGAGGTATGGAACTCTTGGATGATTATTTTGTTCCTAATAGTGCATTCCCTGATACGTACTTTAGACGTCGTTTTAGAATGGAACGACATTTGTTCAACAAAATCATGATTGCTGTTTGCAACCATGATTCTTATTTTGTGCAAAAAAAAGATGCTTTTGGTGCTATGGGTCTACTGCCCGAGCAAAAAATTACTGCTGCCTTGCGGATGCTTGCATATGGAGCATCTGCAGACCAAGTGGATGAGATAACGAGGATGGGGCAATCAACCATTCTTGAGTCCCTGATGAGGTTTTGCGGAGCAATCGAATATATCTACACCGCTGAGTACCTCCGCAAACCTACACACATGGACTTGGAGCGACTGTTGAAGAAGGCGGAGATGCGTGGCTTTCCTGGGATGATTGGAAGCATTGATTGTATGCACTGGACGTGGAAAAACTGTCCAAGTGCATGGCAAGGCGCTTACGGGGACAGAAAATGAGCAAAAAGTATCATTCTGGAGGCAGTGGCATCTTTTGATACATGGATTTGGCACGCCTTTTTCGGGGTTCCGGGAGCTCAAAATGACATCAACGTCCTTGCCCAATCCCCAGTGTTCAACGATGTCCTGCAAGGAAATGCACCAAAAGTTACGTATGAGGTCAACGGACGTATGTACGATGGGCCATACTACCTAGCTGACGGCATCTACCCGCGCTGGTCAACATTTGTCAAAATAGTGCCACGTCCACGGAGTGCAAAGGAAAAACACTTTGCAAGCTGTCAAGAGGGGTGCAGGAAGGATGTGGAGCGTTATTTCGGTATCCTCCAAGCTCGCTGGGCGATCGTTAGAGGTGCTGCCAGATTGTTTGATGTAGAGTCGCTTCGATCCATCATGATGACGTGCATCATTCTTCACAACATGATTGTGGAAGATGAGTACGATTATGAAGATGTTGATGAATATGAGCCAGACTCGATGAACAATTCAAGAACACGTATATATTGTGCTCATGACGCCACCGATGAGCCCGTGCAACATGAGCCATAACAAAGGGATGGACGTTACAATGAAAGGCTCATTCAACGATATACTGCATTTCAAATGCCAGACATGCACAATGCCTGACAAATTGACTTGATAGAGCACCAGTGGGCATTGAAACAAGCTGAAGATAATTAAGTTCATTTAGTGTGTTTTTTTGAATTTGGTATGTTTATGTTATTTTATTTGGTGTGTTTTATTATTTGGTATGTTTATGTAATTTTTTAATGTTTATGTTTATGTAATTCTTAGTATACGTAATTCTTAGTATGTTTATGTTTATGTGTGACATCCCGTCCCCAAAAATATCGAACGTGCATGTGAAATGACCCTTTTGCCCCTAGTTTGTTTTCGTTGTATTGATTGGTTGTTTGTGTGGTGTTGGCATGTGTTGGGCCACACACACACACACACTGTCATTCCCCCTCTCCCTCTGTCTTTTCCCTGTCTTTCTCTCTCTCTCCCGAGTTCCCTTTCTCCCATTTCCATTGTAACCGTACGGACAAACCCAAAACCCCTCAAATCATCACAGATCGAAGGAACCAATTACATTTTTGAACTCGTGAAGCTCGTGCGAGTGCAACCATACCATTTTCAGGTGAGAATCCTAACGTTTTCACGTCGATTCGAGGTGGTCCGATTTGAGTACTATTCATGCAAGATTAATCTAGCATGTTTTTGGGATTTTGAAGCTTGTAGATGACTTAGTGAGGTTCCAAGGAGTCTCGGAGTACTTCGTTTGAAGAAGTTGGACGTCGGAATCGCCTGGTTCGAAGTTGGCCGGTTTTTGGTTTGTGTGGACAGGTATGATCGCGTGATTTTTAGCCCTTGAAACTTGTATATTGTTGTTCTCCTAGTTCTAGGCTTTAATTTGGTGCAAAAATCACGAAAAACGGTTGAAAAACGAGTGAGAAAACACGGTTGGAAGTTTTTCCAGTTTTCCGGCGCCGGCGACGGCGCCGGAGCCTCGCCGGAGGTTCGCTGGAGAAGGTGACGGAATATTCCGTCAAGTCTGACGGAATATTCCTGACGCCGTTAACGGAATCTGTCAAAACTGACGGAATATTCCTAACGGCGTCAGTGACGCCGTCAGCGTGCCAGGCACGTGCCTGCGCGTGGCCGGCGCGTGGGGGCGCGTGCGGCGGTGGAAAATTTTTCTAAAAATATGGGTGTGATCCTGAGGTTGTGTAGAGCACGTTGGTATATTCAATTGTCCATTTTGAGCAATGTATGAGAAGTTATTACGAGAAGTTGGTTATGTGCTTTAAAATTGACGTTTCTATAGTTATTTCGCATATAGGTGATACGTATCCCGAGGACGAGCGTGGTCACTCGAGGCAGGGGGGCTACGACCCTTCCACTTACCAGTGAGTGGGCTTTTGGTTTTCCGTATATACCTATATACATTTATATTCCCAGAAATTGTTTAAAAAGGGTTATTTGTTTTATGCCATGCACCTTATTATTATCGTTTATGCATCATCACATGCATTATTAGTTGCATATATATATATACATATGCATATTGGGTGCTGTGGACGCACAGGTAAGTGCCAGGTAAATGTTATTCATATTTACATTCAGTAGCGATTCGAGATGCTTAGAGAGCTCATAACCTGCACCCCCGGTGTTAGTGCTCCCGCCCAGAGTAGGGCACAGTCTTTCACGTGATGTTCACCTCCTGCACCACATGCTCAGCTTGGATCCAAGTTAGGTGCACAGTCCTGTCGTACAGACCACTTTAGGTGGTTCCGACTCGTAGGTGACCCGCGATTATTCGCACAGCCTTCACGTGATCGTAGCACTAGAGCGTATATATATGTTACACCCAGGCCTGTCGTACAGACCACTTTAGGTGGTTTCGACTCGTGGGCAGGTTCAGTTATTGAGTTTGAGATTTGAGCTCTAGATGCAGCCGTACAGGTCACATTAGGTGACTCCGGCTGCCAGATTACATGTTATTGATATGATTATACCTGGGCACTTGCATATCATTATGAGATTTCGGCATGGCATATTATTGAGCACATTTGGCATATTCTTGAGCATGATTGGCATATATACTACGTATATTTATTTTCTGGGAAGTATACAGGTTTTACGGCGAGGAGTTAGAAAGCATTTCTATAATTGGTTTTCGAAAGATTTGTTTTTGCCCACTCACGCTTTTGTTTTTGCACCCCTCCAGGTTCTAGTTGCTTAGTAGTTTCAGTGGTTTCCCAGAGGGCTTTTCCGGCATTTCTGACAGACACTCACCATTGTAGGGTCACCTTCGGGTGTACTATTGTCGCACCTTTTCTTTTGGACTGCTGTAGGCTTGCTCTGAATTTGTGTCTCACATACGCTAGCACTTGTTTTAGTACTTTGTATGCTAGTTTTTATTTATTCGTACTTTTTATATTACTATTTTATTAGCTTTCGCACGTGCACATGGTTACGTCACCTCCTTGTGATGGCCAGCACGCCCTGATCTCGGTCGGGGTGTGTCATTATGTTTATGTAATTTTTTTATGTTTATGTTTATGTAATTCTTAGTATGTTTATGTTTATGTAAAGGACTTTTAATTAGAACCATGGACTTTTAATTAGAACGATGGACTTTTAATTATTTTATACAAGGACTTTTAATTAGAACGATGGACTTTTAATAAATAACTTACCAAATTAATTTGAATAAATATTCAAGAAATTGGAAACAATATAAATAATACAAACAATAAATAATAAATTACAACCCAAAGTGATTGAAAAATTATGGGCTCCGATTACAAAAAGTACTCTATTCATCATCACTTAACCAATTTGTGGTGCTAGGATGATCTTCTCTTGTGGTGCTAGAACCAGCTTGGCTTGCTATCGTTTCTCTTGCACGCCTCATTCGCACCACGTCCGCTTTCTCTGACTTCCAAAAATATTTAGAATTTGGAGACTTCCCTTCTAAAGACATGTTCATAATCTCACGATCTTGTTGAGCCCGTCTTTCTTCTCTAACATGTTCCCTTTCTTGCCTAAGTAGCTCTCTTTCTCTCTCATTAGCATAAAATTCTCTCTCAACAGCTGCTTGTTTTGATGCCTCTCTAGCCTTATCAGCCTCATCTTTCGCCAGGTCCCTCGCCAAAGTCAATTCACCTTGGCGAGTAAGTTCTTCCATGAACTTTGCATAATCGTTCTTCGAAGCACTCCCTTTTCTCTTTGAAGCCTTCTTACCTTCAGGCCTAATTGGAAAACGGGTCGAACCCGACGCTTGTTCAGGGAGGGGCGTTTCGGGCACTTGTTCTGCATCATCTTCATTAACATGATCGGGTGTAGAGTGTAGAGGGGTGCTGTTCATGTGCACTTCTGGACCGACGTGCACAACTCTAAATTTAGGACAATCTTTGATAATATTCCAACATTCCCACCGGTTGAATGATTTATTTTTGCTTTTGGTTTTGGCAGCGTACCAAGCTTGTGCTTGAAGTTCCTACACAATAAAAATAAGTAATAAATAAATAATACAAATAAGTAAGAAGGCTTCAAGTTTAGTAAATAATGAAAATAAGTAACAAATAAATAATTATAATGAAAATAAGTAACTAGCAAATATATATATATATAAGTAACAAATATAATGAAAATAAGTAAGAAGGCTTCAAGTTTAGTAAATAATGAAAATAAGTAACAAATAAATAATATTAATGAAAATAAGTAACTAGCAAATATATATATATGTCATGTTAATCATAACATGGGGCTAGAGTTCCAAGTTTAGTAAATAAATAATACAAACAAACAAACAAATAAATAATACAAACAACATAATTATAATGTAACAAATAAGTAACAATAAATAATAAATTTTGTACGTAACAAATAAATAATACAAACAATAAATAATAAATTATGTAGATAACAAATAAATAATACAAACAAATAATTATATTGTTACCTGATCCGAGTAATTTTCTCCACTTCGAATATTACTACTAGCTTGTGCCAAAGCGTCTCTCCACGTACTAAACGATTGACTAAGTAATTTCCAACGACTGGACATCGATTCTTTGGTTCTTTTCCCACCAATTTTCCCAAGAAAATTGGTATGAATAAGACTCCACATTTCTCGCAACTGCATCTCATTACCCGTAAGCGAACTATGAGTAACTTCAACCCAGCTAGTACACAACGCAACATCTTCAATAAGCGACCAATTCGTACCTGCACCAGTGGTCATTTTGTTGAAAAAAAATGGATTCAAACTTTGAGACAAAGAAAGGAATGTGATTGAAAGTAGTTGAGAAAATATGAAATTGTTGTGTAAGGTAGATGATAATGAGAAGGTATTTATAGAAAAGTAAAAACAATTTTTTTTACAATTTTTTTCAGATTTTTCAGATATTTTTTTTGATTTTTTTTTAATTTTTTACAATTTTTTTTAATTTTTTATTCAATTAATTAATCTCTGCCGTTGGATATAAAAAAATTTGAATTCAAACGCTCCAGATTATGCCATGTGTCACAACGGTAACTTTTCAGATTTTTAAAACTATTTTTTCATTTATAAAGTATTTTAATATCCACCGTTGATCTCAGATCGAACGGTGGATATTAAATCTGACTTAATTTTTTTTTTTTTACCGTTGAAATCTAACGGTCCACATTAAGTGACCGTTAAGATCTAACACACCGTGGGAAGCCACGTGGCTTCCCAACGGTAACTGACACAACCCTTTTTTTCTGATTCTTGTGTCGGGATGCGCCCCCACGCGCGGGTAGGGTGCACACGCCTGACACAAAAAAAATTAAATAATGCGCTGACGCCACCCTGGCATCAGCCTTGCGTCACCCCCACCTCGGGCTCAAGGGCTGGCAATCTCTCATGAGCCCTTTGCTCGGGCCTCCCCCTTCCATCGGGCTTCCTCACGCTGGAGGCCTGCCACCGGCCCTCGGGCCATTGTTTTGGACACTGTCCCCCGAGCTGTTTGCTACGGTGGGAATGCTCTTAGGACAATGAGAAAAATTCACGCCATTCTCTTTTGGACGTTTGACCTATGTGTGCGTACTATGTAGCATTACTTAATGAAATTTCATTTCCCATAAAATACTTTTCATGAACCCATCATTACTTTCCTGCTCTGAAATATGACCAGCCGGATTCCAGAACCAAAACAGTTTTTTGGCTTGGAGGCCAAGAACTTCATTTCAAACGTCTTATTTTGCTGGTCACGTGACCGGAGCAAGATTCGTTTTCCTCTTAATTTCTCTCAATCTCATCCTATCACCTCTTATTTAAACAGTTACAATTAAATTAAATTAATATTTTATTTTAAATTAATTTTTTATATAAAAAAGATAAATCGAAAAGTGAAAAAGGAGGAGAGAGAAGGGCATCAGAGCCGTATCTGAGTGACAGACAAGAACTGTATTTGCAGCAGCAGCATCTCATGTCCTCTGACCATGTCAGGAGGACTTTTGGACTTTTATAAGATTTATTGTCACATAATCAAGTAATTAATTATTAATTATTTTCTTGTTATCTCTTAAACACAGCTACAATTTTCTAACCCCAAAACCCAAGTCACTTGACCAGCGAGGTTTGAAAAAGCCAGCAAGCTTTCAAAAGGAAAAAGATCATCTTCAGATTTATTTTGTGGGGGTCTCAGAGATTCTTACATCTTAGTTATTCATTGTATATAGTACTGTCAGTTTTCATCATATACTATTTATATTTAATTTTAAATAATTTTTGACGATATGATACATGATAAATGATTAAGATATAAAAATTCTTAAAATTCTCTCAAAATGAATCCGGATAAGATTCGACTCTGTTGAAAATAGCATTCCTTGTATGTTAAACAGTATCAAATTTTTGTCAGATCTTTTTGGGCTTGAGTCAGTAAAACTTAATCGGAATTGGAGTTGCCATTTTTGTGCATAGACCATTTCTGGTATTATATTGTTGGTCAAAGATCCAAGTCAACAAATAAAGTTGTTAACCATGAAAATTTACGCGAAACTACTAGGCTTATTACGTACAATTCACAATTTGACATTTTTTGGAATTATTATATATATATATATATATATTCAGATTATAATTTACCAGTAAAACTAACAAGGCTTCGAAATAGAAATAAATATCTATCAATCCTGATAATTGTAAAAACTATCTTACTCACAATCACCCATCATGACCACAAAATAACATATTCCTGTTAATCGGTTATCCATTACAGCTTTAATAGACATTATTGTGTCATTAATAACAAAATGATCATATGATGTCAAACAACATAAAATTATGATTAAAAATCAAATGCAGGAAGAGTCAAACCATAAAACTACACACTATTAACTATTAAGGAACGAAATATGGCTGAAGAATATTTTACAATTAGAAATGCATTAAATTATATCAGAAAATACGGAATGGGGCAGGTTCGGGGAGGTTATATATACAGGCACCTATCCCCGCTAGTATATAATCATTTCATAAGGCTACCTCAACGGGGTGGGAAACCAAAAAAAAAAAAAAAAAAAAATTGGGCCCAAAATCTCTCCAAGGCGTTTTGGACCTAGTAGCAACCAGACACGTCAATGGAGCAGTTGACACTTATTCATAGCTGTCTTTATAGGTGCTGATGGACGAGGTTAAGCGATAGAAAGGTCGAGAGATCCGCAGCTTAGGAGGGTGTTGAGGTTGGGACCTCGTGGGATCTTTTTCATCTAACTCTTAGCCTGCAAGTGGAACGCCTTCCAGACTACAACATTTGGAGATGGAGTTAGAGGCCATGCGCCTGCAAGAAGAAGCTCGAGAAGAAGCTGCACACCAGCGAGAGGATAACTTTCGCATGTCCATGCAAGAGATGGCCCATACAATGGCAATCTCTAGCATTCACCTCTCCAATCCTCAAAGCAAACTTCTGCCGCCGTGCCACCAGTTACTCCAGGAGTAGTTAATTAGTTTAGAATATTTTACATAAATTTGTACAAATATTTTAGTTTTAAAATTAAATAATTTTGTTTATATTGTGATTTATTTTAAGATGAATATAATTAAAACTAATTAATTTATTGTCACATAGTCTTATGTTCGATGCTCACTAAAAACAAATTTGAACTACATTATTTCTATTTGATTGTGAGACTTAGCCTACTCCTTAATTACTTTAGTGTAAATAATATTGTTTGTTTTAAAAAAAAATTAATTTCTTGAAATTAAATATAATTTCAGTTAAGAATTTAAACAAAACTAAAATGTTTGCCCAACGAATACCTTCGTCGAGCATGTCTTTTGTATTTTTTTTTAAATTTTCTTTAAATTCCTTGTTTGACGATTATTTTGTCGGGTAAAATATTTTTATTATTATTTAATTCGGAAAAATATAACTTTGCGTGACGAAAGAGTAAAATATTCGTTAGGTAAAATTGTACGATTGTCATTTAGGATATTATTCCTACTCAACAATGGGTTATGTGACGAAATGTTGTTGTTGGAGAAATTGGGTTTGTCGGTTCAAGTTGGTCAACGCACTTTGCTTGACGAAATAGTCTTTTGTTATTTCGTCGGTCAAACATAATTTGTTCCATGGAGTTTTAATATTCATGGGACAAACCTTTGAATGATGACTTTTGTCTGACTAAAATTACCCGTTGAATTTCTGGCGAGCTAAACAATAGGGTGACAAAACATTTAGCCCGACAAAATCCTTTCATGAAAAATGTATTTTTTTTTTGTAGTCACGAATTTAGCGGATAAAGTCGTCATCCATGGACGAGGAGAATGACTCGTGTTATACAAAAGAGTTAATCAACGTATGTGCGATATATTTTCCATTTCTGTAGACTTTAGCGACTAAAAATATATTCGAGTTTTAACGGGAGGAGTAGTGGTTGGTTTTGCAAAAGTAACTGTCCCTCTAATTAAGGACGTAAAAGGAGGGGGAGGGAGGGGCAGTACAAGTACTCTTTCTGTGAGGGAGGACTGCAAAAGTTGCTCTGACCACTTTTCAAACCTGCATTTTGTTTTGTCCAAATTTTATTTCACTTTTGCAATTTCTGAATTTTGATTGGTTGGATTTTAATGCATATGGAGCGAGAAACGAACAGAGTAAAAAAGAAAGTATACCAAACCAGTGTTTTTATTTTTTTATTTTTTTTTTATAGAAAAATTAATGAAAAATGTTTGAAAATTTTGAGTTTTAACGAAAAAAATAAAAATAAAGAGTAAAATGAATAGTATCAGAATTGATTTTTTTAGTGTTAAAATATGGTTTTTCGTCAAAATGAACAATATCAGAAGTTTTTCGTTAAAGTCCTCATTTTTTTTTCTAAGTTGGGTTTATGTTGGTGATCTATATTCTTAATCGCATTTCCAAGTTAATTACCAAGATACAAAACCATCTTTAACAAGAAACATAAGATCAGGTACCAAGAAATATACTTGTATCTTTGTTAAGTACCACAAGAATTCATTTTTTAGCATTTTGGGTAGCACTTTAATCTAGCCATAAAGTTTTAGATTTGGTAAAACATATATTTGGTGTTTGGTACAACCTCAAAAGTTTTACATTTACTGAATTAGTTGCCATTTTTCTATCATCATAGATGCAAGATCCACTTCCTTTTTTCTTTTTGGTTAACAAACCACCCCTTTTCTTCGTGAATTATTATGTGGGCTATGATTGAGCCCAACTAACGACATTAAACTTGAGGCCTCATTTGTTTGGGCTATCTCAAAATTCAACCGTTGACGGATAATCTCAATTTTAAAAGAGAAACTTTAATAAGATTGTCTTGATTAGGCTGATAGCTCTTAGACCATGTCAAATCACCTGTTGACGGATGATTTTTTCGCTTTCAACCTCTAACTTGGTCTTTTGTTCTTAATACGAGACTTTTTAAACATCTCAAGACTTGAATCATATGCTACAACTTATGTAGATGTTCTTTTCCTTTATTATTTTTGTTTTTGTAATATACAATGATATGTTTAAGGGATAGATGATTTGAGTTAGGTCACGTAATGGGCCAACAATAACAACTTGATTCGAACTTACAATTAACGAGAATCAAATCCAATACTTACTGCTTACAAGTAAATATATGTGCTTAGGTGCGTTTGTTAGTGGCGATTCCGTCTTCTCTTGTTTGCACGCCTCTTCGACGGTGAAGTATCTGTGAGTGGACCCCTTCTAAAATACATGATTTTATTATTAGAAATGCATACATGAAAAACATGATTTTATGGCTACATTTATGAATAAATCAAATTTACGCTTTATGAAATATCATAGCTTGATTGGCTTTTTCCTCACCTAAGCATCTCATAAGTACTCATTGAAAAGAGCGTCGGTATAGTGTTCCTTTGTAGTAGAGGAAGCGAGGTGTTCGTCGACGTATTTCAGAGCGGTGTCTAGGATTGTCTGGAAGCTTTTTATGCTCAAAGTCGTCGATTAACGACTGTCTCCACTCTTCAATCCTGACTAATATGACCATATTTATGCGACTTAGTTAGCTTGTTTTCTTACATTTATGTTGTTAGTTCATAGTTATTTTAGTATTTTAAGCTACTTTCGTATGTTTGTAGGTCCAATTGGCTAAAGTGGCAAGAAAGTGCAATTTGGAGCATTTTGGAGCAGTTTTGGGCTTGGAATTGTTAGCACATTCTTGGAGCAAGGTGGATGGATGAAATTGAAGACCAAAGGAGGCTAGAAATCTGCTAAAGATATGGAAGAAATTAATTCAAGACTTAGAAGAAAAGGAATCAACCACAAAGAAGGAAACATGAGTCAAACTTCCTTATTTTGACTTAGTCAATCCTAATCTTTTCCTACTTATGTTCCAGCTGCAAAGGGGGGTTCCTAATTGATTTGGGACACTTAAATATATGTTCTAGAAGCCTAAATCACATTCCTACCTTGGTGCCGCACCTCCTCTCCCTTTCCCTTTCCTTGTCGTGCAAGGAAGTTCATTTTCTTTCCCTTTGGATGCTACCGCAAGTCCCTTTCCCTTTTTCCCTTAGGATTCTAACTTTAATTCTCCTTTTCCTTGTGGATTTAGGGTCCAATTCTTTCTCGAAACATTTAATTAAAGTTATGATCCTTTCCCTAAAATATATACCTTATGCTGCACCCATTCACATATATACAATTACATACACAATTCAACCATCATTCTTTACACACACAGCTGCACCATACTTAATTTCAGACCTATTCACCCTTGTGCCGCAACAAAGAAGAAGGAGAGAAGACCCCTTGAAGTCATGCTTGCCATTCAAGATTGCTGGATTGTTGGAGCATTTCTAGGTGTATTCAATCTTTGTTTTCAATGTTTAATTTATATTTTCTTTGTTTTGCTGTGAACATGAGAGGATAAACTCGTTTTAGCTAGAGGATACTTTGAAACCATGATTATATTTGCAATATGAATTGATTAACTCCAGTTGTGATTTCATAAATCGTGAATGCAATTTGCTTAACTGTTGGATTAAGAACTTATTCTTGTATGTTGATTAAGGGTGCACACTTAGTTTGCATGCATGAATTTGATGCTAGAATATAAGGGAGTTTCACATAATCGTTATGAACTTATATTCACAAGTAGTGAAGGTTGCTGGTCACGATCATGTTAAGTTGAATTCCTGGCATGAGTATCATGATGTCATAGTTACGAATGCCTTGTTAATGCTTATGATTTTCACAAAGCTTAATGATCTTTGATTGTATCTCTATTATGCTGTTCATGCAGGGAACTATTGAAGAATAATTTGGTTGCCAATGCATATTCCATCCAATTCAATGACTTAAGGACAATCTGAGGGTTAATTAGTGATGTCACGGTTAATCTGGGGTGTTGAGGTTCATGGTTTATTGGAAAAGCAACTAGAAATCAATTTCTATGCAAGTGTGTCATGTGTGGAGAAAGACCTTCTAGCTAACTAATAACCCATCGATTCATCCAAATTCGTATTCCTTTACTTAGTTTCTGCAATTTACTTGTTTTTACTTCAAATTCGTCAAAAACCCAATCCCCCTTATTTTGTTATGTCCAATTAGTTAGAATCTGTCATAAAGTGTGTTTTTAAGTGTTTTGAGTCAAAACCAATTCAATTTTCGTCCAAAGTAAGTTCTAGTGTCTAGTTTGAGTCTATTTGATTGTTTTGAGCTGTTTTGAATCTTTTTAGTTTGTTTTAAGTTCTTTGAGTCTAGTTAAGTGTTTTTAAGCCTAGTTTTGTGTTTTTAAGTCAGTTTAGAATAGATTAGCAATCCTTCCTTATCCCCGGCCTAGAACGATCCCTACTTACATCTTTACTACAATTGTCAATAAGAGGGTTTAATTTGTGTCCTATCTTCTATCACATAATTGACTGGAAGTGCTGAGATGATGTTTGTGTCTAGTAGCATTTCAACGACGAGTGGGATCACCCATCTTTGGCAAACTGGCATGTCTGCAGCTTTGTCTTCTCCTAGCACCATACTTGAGGCTAAGTTAGCGAGAGCGTCTACCATTTTCTTTTCTTTTCTTAGCACATGTTCTACCGTCACAGCCTCGAACATTTGTAGCAGTTGAGTTGCTAGCCGGAAGTATGGGACGAGATCATATTTCTTCACTTCATATTCAATCAAGAGTTGATTGATTGTGAGCTTGGAGTCGCCATACACTTCTAGTGTTGTGATTTCCATGTCGATCGCCATTTGGAGTCCAATAATCAGTGCTTGGTACTCAACGACGTTGTTGGAGCACAACTTGCTTAATCGGAAGGAATATGGTAGTACTTGTCTTTGTGGTAACATGAATATTACTTTTGCCCCTGCTTTGTCTGCTCATGCAAATCTGTTGAAGAACATTGTCCATGACGGGAATATGTCGACATAGAACACCTCCTCATCAGGTAAGTTGTCTGAGATTTTCCAACTGGCTGAGATTGGATAATCGGTAAGGAAGTCTGCCAGTGCTTGTCCTTTGACAGCTTTAGTTGGGACGTAGATGATCTCATACTGATTGAGAAGTAACACCCATTTAGCTAGTTGTCTTGTCAAAACTGGTTTGGACATAACATATTTGACCGAGTCAGCTTTAACAACTAAGTGAATGGTGTAAGCATGCCTGTAGTGTCTTAGCTTTTGGATGGCAAAGACTAGGGCAAGGCACATATTCTCGATAGGTGAGTAGTTGAGCTCGGCACCAGTGAGAGTTCTACTCAGGTAGTAGAGTGATCTTTCTTTTTGGTCTTCATTTTCTTGTGCCAAAAGTGCTCTAATGGAACCCTTATGTGCGGCAATATATAGTATAAGTGGCTTTCCAGGCACGGGTGCTCCTAAGATAAGTAGGCTTGCCATATACCGTTTTATGTTCTCGAAGGCATTGCGACAGACGTCATCCGATATGAATGGAGCGTCATTATTCATGAGTTGATTGAAGGGTTAACAATGTCTAACAAGGTTGGTTATGAAGCGTCTGATGAAGGTAAGTTGTCCTTGTAGACTTTTCAACTCGTGTAGGTTCCTTGGCTCAGGTATGCTTTAAATGGCCTTGATCTTTGATTGGTCCACTTCAATGCCATAGTGCTTGGCCCAGAAGTGGCGCCAAATGCACATTTCAACGGGTTCATTTTGAGGTTGTAGTGTCGTAGTCTGTCAAACACCATTCGTAAATCCTTCAAGTGATCGTATCTCTTCTTGGTCTTGACAAACACTTTATCTGCGTAACATTCTACATTTTTATGTACCATGTCGTGGAAGATCTTTTGCATTACGAGTTGATATGTAGCTCCAGCGTTCTTTAAGCCAAAGAGAATTACCTTGTAGCAGTAGATACTTTTGGAGTACGGAAGGCTATTAGTTCCTCATCTTTAGGAGCCATGTGGATTTGATTGTACCCAGAGGAACCATACATGAATGATAGTACCTCGTGGCCAGTGGTTACGTCCACCATGATTTCGATGATTGGTAAGGGAAAGTTGTTCTTCGGGCAAGCATCGTTGAGGTCACGGAAGTCTATGCAAACATGTATTTGTCCAGATTTCTTAAGGATAATGACGATGTTGGAGATCCATTTAGGGTGTTGTTCATCTTGAATGAAGCATGCTTTGATTAGCTTGGCAATCTCGCCCTCAATTTATGGGATGAGCTCGGATTGATAGCGTCTTTGAGTTTCCTCGGGGATTTCGTCTTCTTTGTCTTCTTGGATCATGATGTGGAAGATGGCTTGGACCTCTTCTTCAATGCCGTCCTCTTGGGCTTGTTGACATGAAGATTGGCCAGTATGGATGATGGTGCACCTATTTACCTTTAGTTGTCCTTTTGTGTCAACTTCCAAGGTTGCTTGCCGTTTCATCCTTGAAGGAACTGAGCTTCGAATGTCGTCTTTTTTTGCTAAACCATGGAGCTTTTCTTCCTTTAGCATCGTCTTCCTCTTTCTAGAAGGCTTCTTGGTTTCTTCAAGTTTTTCCAAGGCCGATCGTCGTGGAGGAAAGCTAGCCGCATTGCTTTGTTTCTTTGGTTTTGACAACCTTTTGAACACAGAGCTTTGGGGTGTTATTGTGTTAAGCTGTTTGAAGATGAAAGTCCAGTTTTGGCTACCAATGCGATCAAGTGCCGAAATTCTGGGTTTTGAATAATTCAGCCTATCGAAGATAGACATTTGAGAGACAGGTTTAGGCTCATCTTGATCTTGTTCAACACTTACGCTGATGTGTTGAGCACTAGCATTTTTCTCTTTCCTTGAAATCTTCACTAGTGTATTTGGTGTGAAGACCAAGTCCAGCTTTGTTGTTGTTAACTCTGTAATTATGCTCATTCAATTTTTTTTGAGTCTCGATGAGGTCACGTTCTTTATCGTTGGCAATGTTTGAAACTTCTTTTCAAGATTTGAAGGGGAGGTGAAATCGTACCCAGTCTTTGACATGAGTTTATAGGCGTTAGGCGTTTGACTTTCTTCGGTCCTGTTGGTTGGAAGGGTGCTCGGTTTCATTCCTTTTGGTAGGGGTTTTATGAAACCTTGTGGTGGCTTTGAAACTTTAGCGTTGCCTAGCTCTGTTAGAGGTAAAACTGCATTTGTCTTGAGTAGCTTTACATAGTCCTTGTGTAGTTGTGTGTCGGCTTTGCTTGTTCCAGTTTTGAATGAGGATTACCCATTCTTTCTTCTCGACATCAGGATGTATCGAAAGATGGGTATGTTTGGTCTTTTTGAGGGTCTCACACTTCCTTTGATTGTTGTGGGCTTAGCAGGCTCATTGTCGCTTTTGCTTGAAGATGGCATGACATCCCCTTCTTGTTTCTTGGGCACAGCTTGCCACTCTTATTTCTTAGGTGTGGATTTGATTTCTTTTGGAAGAGCTTCGGGTACCAAGTCTTCATCCATGTAAAACTTGGCATCCACGAAGTGTGATTCGGCTTCGGTGAATGGCTTGGTGTTGCCTTGTATTACCTTTACTCATTTTTAGTAGAACTTCAGGCATTGGTGGAAGGTGGACGGCACCACTCCATTCTCGTGGATCCAAGGCCTTCCTAAGAGCAAGCTGTAGGACGTTCTTGCATCAATCACGTGGAATAACGTGCTTATTTTGAGTTCGCCAATGGTCATCTCCGCTCAAATCATGCCCATCGCTCTTTGTCCTCTTTGGTTAAAACCTTGGATTAGGAGGTGGCTTGAGGATGGTTCATCCACCTTAATGCTAATTGTGGTCATTGTTGACTTTGGCATAATATTTATGGCCGACCCACCATCCACAAACATGCAGTTGATTTTGTTCTCTTTCACATACTTAGAGACGAAAATAGGACAGTTGTGAGGCTTTGACCCCAGCAGCAAGTCTTTGTCAGTGAAGTTGATTGTGTCATGGGCAGAATAACATTTAGCATATTCATGTGGCCGAAGCTTCAAGCCTTCATCTTTGCTTTCTTGCACTTCATGGTTGTTGGGACTCGCCAAGATCGCTACTAGTGCTTTTTGTATATCTTTGGGCAATCATAGTGCTTCCTCGATGCCAAAGTATGCCAGCAGGCTTTCTTTGGGCATGATGGTCTTCTCTTCCCCAACGGTGATATCTTTTCCTTTTAAGGACACTTCTATCTTCACTTCAACCATGTGAAAGGCAATGGTAGCATGATATTGAAAGAAGTTCTTTGGGAAGTACTTGTGCAAGAAGATGGGAATGTGCGACTCTTGCTCCATAGGTTCCCCAGCATACATTGGCTTAGCAGCTCTTACGTTCCGTTTGGGCTTTCTATTGTTGCGGTGACGATGCTTTCTCCCTTGTTCCACTATTGGCCGTGTGGCTTGTGGTCTTGGTTTCCTTATCTTTTTATAGGTCACCAGTGTCCACCTTTCTTCATCGTCGGTAGGTGCATCTTGGTTGCTTGCCCCCAATGATGGTTGTCCAGAAGTTGCCATGTAACTTGAGCATGGACGAGAATGGTTATATGTCACTTGGATAGGCACGGGATCGAAGGATCTAAACAAGATTGTAGTAGTATATATTGCAGCCATGTCTTCAAGGTCAAGCTCGATTTGCCCTTGTTGTGCCAGCTTCATGATGAGCTATTTGAGGATGAAGCACTTGCTAACAGGATGGCTCACGATACGATGGTACTTTCAGTACTTAGGATCGTTAACACGATTCATCTCTTCAGGGGGCTTGCATTCGAGTCGCTCGATCACCTTCTTTTCCAGCAAGTCATCTAACATTTCAGCCACGTCAGAGTCAGGAAAAAGGTATGTCATTTGCTGCAGCTCCCTCAAGATGTTTTGTACTTGTTTTGGGTGCGAGAAGGCTCACCTTTCTTCATCTCATTTGTTTTGTTTTTGGAGGAGATCTTGACAAGCACGGATGAGGTCTTAATGGGGGGTAGTATGAATGGCAAAAGCTTCATTGGAGGGTTTTTTCCTAGTCTTGTCTACCTTTGGGGCGAACATCTTATCCTTTTTGAAGTTGGTGATCGGCTTTTTCTTCCCATGATTGGCAATACTTAGCTCCATGTTGTGGGAACGAGTTGCCAGCTCCTCAAATATTCTTGGTTTTATGCCTTGAAGGATGTAATGTAACCCCTAGTGTATGCCTTGAACGCGTATCTCAATGGCGGACATTTCAGAAAGCTGATATTTGCAATCCAGACTTAATAAATGCCTTCTATTGATGTAGTCGACAACAGGTTCATCCTTGCATTGCGAGCGCACACACGAATTACTTGATGAGGTAGTCTCCTTCCGTCCTAGCATTGTTGCAGGTTTTGATGAAATGGGCAATATGTTGTTTGAGATTGCCTTTTCCATCTAATTGCATGAATTTTGGCGGCCGATAACCCCTTGGCATCCTCAAGGCATCAATCTTTTTAGAGTAAGCCTTTGAATACATCACGGAGTTATGTAAGCTTCCTTCGTATTGTGCCTTGATGGCGCTTGTGATCATCTTTTACAGTTGTTGGATAGAGAGAGATCCCATGAGTGTCACAACTCGATCCACTTCTAGCTTTTCTTCGACTTTCTCCACCAAAGGCTCTTTCGTCGATTTCTTTCTTTGGTGGATCAATCTTTGGGTTAACTTTCTTGTCATGCTGTGCCTCCATATGGTTGACGAGGGTAGCAATCTGCAAGTCTTTTTCTTCCATGCTCCTTGTCAGCCTAGCGATTGCTTAGCTCATTTGTGCCAGCTGCTATTCGATTGAAGTCGCATTAGTAGTCATGACTTGTATGGCTATGAGATACGAGCTACTGCTTGAGTTGGCATTGGAAGTCAAGGACTTGGAGTACCTCCTCGGGCTTTCTTCCCTTGGCGCCCTCAGCGAGGCCAAGGTGATCACAGACTCGTGCCTCGGGTGCTCTTGATCATTCGGCAGGTTTGATTTAGGGGTGGAAGGCACGGTAGAGATAGCTTTTGCCTTGCTTCAGGTTGTGACGCCCAAAGTGCCACCATTTGTGGCAAGGATGTTCCTATTCTTTGCGTTGGTAGCAGGAACAATTTGATCCTTTCTTGATGCCATTTGTGCTTTTTGCGGATTTAAAGATAGAGATGAGAAACAGAGATGTCCCACCGGGCGTGCCAAATTTGTAAACATGAAAATTTTGTAACGAATGAAACGAGAACACATGTACAAAGTAGATTTGTATTGATGAATTTGTAGGGTTATAATCTCTGTTTACAACTTTCCTTTGATTCAGTCTTCAAATTTGATGTAGATGCCTAGGTTGTTGATCCAAGGGTCGTGATGAATTGATCTCGGATTAACAATTGAACAATTGCTTCAAGTTTTGAGTTTGAAACAACACGTGGATGGTCTTCACCTCAAAGCTTATGTTACTTGCGGCAAAGGTGATGTAGGTGTGAGATTTTGTTGGTTCAAGGGTCTTAACGACTTGATCTTGAAAAGAATGTTGTTACAAGTTTTGAGCTTGCAACAAAGTCTAGAAGGAATCGGCACAAGTGCTTTTTGATTCTTCAAGGGAATGTTTTGGCTTTGGTAGTAAGTTCTTTGAAAAGAGCTTTGGTAGCGTATTAGTCTTCAAAGATTTGTGCAAAGGTTCTTCTGAATGTAGAATTTATGATCCCTTTGTGTGTCTTGGGTCCTTGTATTTATAGACTTCCAAAGCCTTTGGATGGATTTAGCCTTGATTTGTGTCTTGATTCATCCATGGGAGGATTTAGGCATGTTTTGTGTCTTAATGTTAGTCACCTTCCTTATATTGGCCGAAATTTATAGGCCTTGTTGCCTATTTGTGAGCAATTTTCAATTCTTGCTTATTTTGTGAAGATGCTTTGGTTTTCTTTCCGGTTTTGAGAGATTTTGGACCCCTTGCCGATTTTAAGGGGGATTTTCTCCTTTTTGCCAAATTTTGTGAATGTTTTATACTTCCTTTGCTTGATTTGTGCCACATTTCATTGATGACTTGTCCATTTGTGATGAATCATATGCCACATGGAGTTTGTGATGCATCATTTGCATGCAACGAAATTTACATGTCTACAAATGCCCCCACTTCAAGGCGCATTGTAGGCATGTGCTTGTCACATGTAGGAAACGTGTTTTGAAGTCCTGCATTATGAATGTTCTAACTCAAGGGTCATTGAAACTTGATCTTGAATTAGTTTGCTTCTTCAAGGGTTGTAGAGGCGTATTTCTTGAATGGAAATGATGACTTTCGTCAAGGGCCGTTGAGGCATATTTCTTGAATGAAACATTTCTTCAAGAGTCGTTGAGGCTTGATCTTGAATGAAATGAAAATTTAATTCAAGGGCCGTTGAGGCTTGATCCTGAATGAAATGAAATTTTTCTCTTCAAGGGCTGTAGAGGCTTGATCTTGAATGAAATGAAAATTTAATTCAAGGGCCATAGAGACATGATCTTTAAAGAAATGAAAATTTTTATCTTCAAGAGCCATGGAGGCTTGATCTTGAAAGAAATTTTGGAAATGGATAAATTGGCACATACTTATTGTGCGTATTGATTTTCCATAATTTCGACAAAATACATTTGGTGCATTTTGAATTTTTTTCCTTGTGGTTGTTGGAAAAATGTTTTTCCTTCCTTAGGTAGGAACCTCCTTCAATTTTGGTAATAAGGGTGATTTCCTTTAAAGTGTTGGAAAGTTTTGATGATTTCCTTCAAGGTTTTAGGAAAGCTTTGACGATTTCCTTCAAGGTTTTGGAAAGCTTTGATGTTTTCCTTGGGTAAGTAAGATTTTCATTTTTTTTCTTTCCCATTTCTTTTCCCATGGCAAGGAGGGAGCATTTTTCCTTTCCCCTTTTGGTTTCTACGGCAAGGAGGGACATTTTTTTCTTTCCCCTTTTGTTTTCCATTGCAAGGAGGGCAATTTTCTTTCCCTTTTTGTTTTCCATGGCAAGGAGGGAGTTGTTTCTTTGATGTTTTGGAAAATTTTAAGCCTTTTCCTTATTTTTTGTTTCCTTTTCTTCTCTTTGCTGATTTTTGGTTGCAAAAAACAGCATGTTTTTCCTTGTTGGCTGAAACTTGCCTTAGCATTTTTGCTTGGAATTTGCTTCCTTCTTTTGGTTGGAATGTGCTTCCTTGGTTTGATTTTCCTTTTGCTATTTGGTATGTACTTTCCCTTATAGCATTAGGAAGCAATTGACCCCTATTTATAGGACAATTAGGTGTGTGTTTTTGCCACAACACAATTCCTTGCCGTGGGTTTTGCTGTTGTGCTTGCCATGGGCTGCTTGCTAGTTTGTTGCAGTGCGTCACTTTTTACTGTGTGGTGCTATGCAAAAGATTGCAGCAGGTTTGTGCTGTGTAGTGCCTTTTGGTCACAGTTTTCCCTTGGGGGTGACGTTGTTGTGCAGTGCAAGAAACTGCTTGCGTAATTGCTGCGGGTTGTGTAGTGTGATTGTGTAGCATTTTGGTTTTCTTTGCTGCTGTAGCATGCATTGAAGGATCGTCTTGTAGCTGCCCTCTTTGCCATGCTACTCAAGCCTTTGTGGTTGATTTCTTTTCGTCGTTGTGACTTTGTCATCGTCATCCTCTAGCGCTCACGAGGTTTGTCTCCCATGCCTTTCGTTTTAGTGAAGCAATTTTGTTTCTTTGCCGCCCAACTCTTATGCTTATGTTGCTTTATTTGTTTTGTTGCAGCCATGGTATTTTTCAAGTGCTTTAAGAGCAATACCATCACCACTCTTGCAAAGGAAGGCGATTCGCAAGATAGGGGAACAACATTGAAGCTTTTGTGCGCCGTTGATTGGCCCTAAGGTGCTTGTTCTTCCTGCAAAAGACAACTCGATGCATATCAAGTCATGGTCTTCTGAAGTATCTTCTGAGGTGAAAGATTTTGGTCGACCAAAAACGAAGAAGAAGGCGTGTATGTCGAGGATTCTTGTCTTTAATCCCACACACCATGTTTGTGACAATTCACTGGCTTTGTTTGAGCTTCTTGGTGATCGCATCCGTAGCAGAGCTGTGACTTGGAATAGCACTTTGCCGACTACTGGAGAAACCGTCTTTGTTGAGATTTATTGGGAGTGGCTTGAAGATGTCTTGAGCCGATCCAAAGATGTGCTTACCAACATGGGCCTTTATCATGTTGTGTATGCATCTTTGTTTAGTTATGATTGCCATCCTTCCATCCTTTATACATTCTTTGAGCATTGGTGTTCAACGACCAACACACTTCACATGTCACTATGATTGCAGCCATCACCTTATCACAAGTTGCAACCACTTAATCGCAAGTGGATGGGATCCTATGATGATAAGAATAGATAAGCAACTGACATGATTAAGGAAATTCAAACACATTGTCAGATTGTTGCTAATTAGAAGTACATTTAAAAATTCAAATAGCAAACTTTCATCTAAACTAATACTGAATAAAGTTGACTTTCACACAGGGTCCTCATTTCCAAGATTGGAACTTGCATCCTTTTAAAATTGTTCTCCACAAGATAAATAACACGGGAAGTTTCGGGACAATCATATTACTATTTTTAAATTTTCATACCAAACTTTGTCCTTTAATTATAATAGACAATGATAGATCTAAAGAACAGGAAAAAAAGAAAAGAAAAAGAAGAAGAACAAAATGGCTTGCCGGCCATGTCTTGGGTTTTATATGTATATGATTCCCTTTTCTTGACTTTGGCTAATGGTTGAAAGTTTCTTGGCACAGAAATTAAACCCTGATCATTTAGTCTCTGCATGAAACTCTTCTCTCTTCTCTTGCTTCCTAGCTAGTAATGAAGGCAGCGATCTCTCTGCAACTTCTTCCTAGCACTCTTGCTTAGTTCAATCTTGAACCACAACTTGTTCTTGATTACAATTTTTTCTCAACATTTCCTGAGGTAATTAATCTCTCTGCACTTCGACGTAATCCTGACTTACCCTTGGAGAATTCTCTATTAAAACAACATAGTTGGTATGATAGTATGATATCTCGTACTAATCTCTTGTATGTCACAATTGTACGAAACTTATCAAAATTGGGGAGATTTTTTGGTCCCTCATTTCTTATCGTGAAAATAAATATGCAGTCAATTTGGAGCGAGCATGATCTAATTTGCATGTTTTATGAACTTATGTATATATCGCTACATTAAATGTTCTCTTTATTGAATCTGTTGCAATAGTTCAGTATTACAATATAAGCATATCATATCAAAACTCTCTGGCATGAGTACAACGTTATATTACAATTAAATAGCTGGCTCGGGTACAGTTGCATGTTTTGACTAGCAAGTTTGCAGGTTATGAGTTTGTATGCTTCTTCTGCTGTGGCTGCGGCTGCGGCTGCCATCGCTCCTCTACAAAAGTATGATGTATTTCTTAGTTTCAGAGGTGAGGATACCCGTAATACATATACTAGCCATCTTCATACTGCTTTATGCGGGAAGAGCATCGAAACCTACGTAGCCGACAGGCTTGAGACAGGAGATGAAATTGCACCTACCCTTCTGGAAGCAATCGAAAAGTCAAGGCTTTCAGCAATCATTTTCTCAAAAGACTATGCTTCTTCCAAATGGTGTTTGGCTGAACTTGTCCATATACTACTATGTAAGGAAAGATATGGACATTTTGTTCTTCCTATTTTTTACGACATCAACCCATCACATGTATGAAAACAACAGGGAAGTTATGCAGATGCGTTTGCTTAACATGAAGAACATTTCAAGGACAACTTCCAGAAGGTGCACAAGTGGAGGGCTGCTTTGACGCAAGCAGCAAATCTATCGGGGTTTGATAATTGCTTCTACTTGTGATTATTTGATTCATACAAGAGTTATGACATACTTAAGTGCTAATTATTGTTTGTCTATGTGCTAGGAGGGAGGCTGATTTAGTCAAGAAAATTGTGGAAAATATCTGGAGCAAGTTGATTTGCAAATCCTCAAGTGATTTAAAGGGCCTAGTTGGAATTGAAAGCCGCATTGAGCAAATTGAATCGTTCACTAGATGTTTGCACAGTAGGTATTTGAGGCATGGGAGGCATTGGCAAGACCACCCTTGCTGATGCTCTATATCGCTGCATCTCTTCTGATTTGAAGCTTCTTGTTTTCTTCAAAATGTTAGGGAGGATTCAGAAAAATATGGACTAGATCACATGCGAAATAAACTTCTTCATAAGATATTAGGCGATGAAAATCTGAATATTGACACTTTATCTATAGGATCAGAGCTTGTTAAAAAGAAGCTCCTTGCTACAAAGGTCCTCATTGTCCTTGATGATGTGAACGATGTGAGTCAATTAGAACTTTTAGTTGGAGATCATGTTCATTTTGGCCCTGGAAGTAGAATCATTATAACAACCAGGGATAGGCGCATACTTAAGAAGAAGGTCGACGATGATAAGATATACAAGGTTACTGTATTACAACATGATGATGCCCTTGAGCTCTTTCATTTGAATGCTTTCAAAAATAGCTCTACTATATCAGATTATACAGAGTTGTCAAGAATCGTGGTAGGTTATGTTGGAGGCATACCATTAGCTCTTAAAGTTTTGGGTTCTTTGTTCCTTCACTTCGAGAGCAAAGAAGACTGGGAAGATGAATTGAACAAATTGAAAAAAATTTCCCAGCAAAAGAATTCAGAATGTGTTCCGACTAAGTTATGACAGATTAGAAGAAAATGAGAAGGAGATATTTCTTGATATAGCATTTTTTTTTTTATAAAGGGATGAATATAGATTTTGCAAAAAGAATGTTAGTTTCTTTGCAGTGGGAATTAGAGATCTCATTGATAAGTCCCTTATATCAATTCCCACAATGAACTGCCTGGAGATGCATGATTTGCTACAAGAAATGGGTTGGGCGATTGTTCATGAACAGTGCGGTGAAGACCCTGGAAAACGCAATAGGTTGTACATTCCTGAGGATGTCTATCATGTACTGAAAAATAATACAGTAAGGCCAAATCCATTTAATTTCTTGTATTAAAAAAACCTGAACTTTTTATGGAAATTGATCTACGAATGTAGTTTTGAGAAAGTTTTGCTGTACGTCATTGTCTAAATTATACTGTGCTCGTTCATTGTCAGGGAACTGCAGCGGTTCAAGGCATATTCTTTAACATGTCGGAGATTAAAAAGCTCAAGTTGAGTCGTGCAGCCTTCAAAAACATGGGGAATATAAAATTGCTAAAGGTTTATAATTACTGTAACTTTGACGAGAATTGCAGCAAACTCTACCTATCTCAAGGTATTTTGGGCTGGTTTGGTATTGCTGTGCTTTGAAAAAAAGCTGATTCTGCTGTGCTGTGAGAATAAGCGAATGTGAAATAAAGCAGCAGAGTGTTTGGTAAACTTTTTTGTAAAAGTGCTTTTGAAAAAAAAAAACAGTATTATAGTGTTTGGTAAACTTTTATATAAAACAGATGTGAAAAAAAAGCCGATTTTTCAAAGCTGGGTTTTGCAGCTTCTTGTTTTTGGTTTTTTTTCACCCAAAACTGTGAAAAAAAGCTGAAGCTGAATGTTTACCAAACACAAAAACAGCTCCCAGCTTTTTTTTATACCAGTTTTTTTCAGAATCACCTCAGTACCAAACCAGGTCTTTATCTCTTCCAGATGCTCTTAGTTATCTTTACTGGGAGGGATGGCCTGCAAAATCTTTGCCATCAAAATTTTGTCCGGAAAACGTCGTTGAGCTTCACATGCCCCACAATCAAGTTGAGAAGCTTGTGAATCGAGGCCAGGTATAAATGCTTATCTTAGTTCTAATAGAAAATGTGGTGTGGAAGTTATTCAGGCTAAGTTACTAATTCTTGCATTTTGTTACAGTGTCTCACGAACTTAAAAAGTGATTGATCTTAGTTTCTCCAAACATCTTACTGAAGTTCCAGATCTCTCTGAGAGTCGAAAGATTGAGCATCTAGATCTTCGTTGCTGTACAAGTTTGGTTCAAATTCCATCTTACTTTCAATCGCTTGGCAAGCTTAGACATCTTCACCTAGGAGGCTGCTCGAATCTCATGTATCTGCCAGAGATGCCAGGAAATATCGAATCATTATTATTATCTCAGACTGCAATCAAGGAATTGCCTTCATCTGTTTGGTCCCATGAAAGAATTTCGTGTTTGGATATTCAATATTGTGAAGACCTAAAGAATCTTCCAAGCAGCAGCTGTAAGCTGCAGGTTGCTGGCACTATTAATCTGATAGGCTGCTCATCTCTTGGAAAGGTTTGGGAGCTTCCAAGGGATATAAGCTTGATAGATATGACTGGGACAACAATAGAAGTATTACCATCATCGATCGAGTGTCTCTTTGGTCTCTGTAAAATTTTTCTGCAAAATTGCAAAAGGCTTTCCAGTCTCCCGACATACATTTGTAAGTTGAAATCTCTTGAGGTGCTTGAACTCACTGGTTGCTCTAAATTTGAACACTTTCCTGAAATTTTGGAGCCTATGGAACATCTGGAGTATCTTTCTTTAGAAAGAACAGCCATCAAAGAGCTACCATTGTTGATAGGAAATCTAATTGGGCTCCAAACGTTAAAGCCCTATGGGTGCAAAAATCTTGAGCTTGTTCGGAACAACATCTACAATTTGAACTGTCTTAAGTTTCTCAGCCTCGATTGTTGTTTGAAACTTAAAAAGTTCCCTCCCCCAATCGCAGTCGGTTTGGGCTCTTTGGAGGTAATAAACCTTAGTTATTGCAGTACATTAGTTTCAAGCCTCATTTGCTTAACCTCATTACGAGATTTAGATCTAAGTGGAACCATGATTGAGAGCATACCTTCAAGCATCAAACAAGCTTCTGGGTTGTACCGCCTGCTCTTAACCAATTGCAAGTGCCTTCAATCTATACCAGAGCTACCATTGATGCTATTTTCTGTTGAAGCACATGCCTGTACATCATTGAAGACAGTGTCAAGTTCAAGAACTCCACTCACACGAGGCAGGGATGAATGTCGATCTTTACGCCCATTAATGATACGTATATTTTCTAATTGCATATAATTAGATCAGGAGGCAGTAACATAATGGCTGACACACAACTTACAATTATTGTGATGGCATCTGCATTATCACACTGTCGAGAAGAAGAAAATTATGTACATATCTCTCTCTCTCTCTCTGGTAACTGAGTTTCTCTGTTTTCTAACAAATAATCATGATACAGGAATATTTTGCTACAAGATCTTTGGTCACCATTGTATGTTCAGGGAATGAAATTCCAAATTGGTTTAACTATCAAAATGAGGGATCTTCCATAATTATCAAGTTTCCCCCAAATTGGTTTGGCACTGATTTCTTGGGTTTTGCTCTATCTCTTGTTGTTGCATTCAAAAACTACAATGTTGAAAGGTTTCAAGTTTGGATGTAAATCCAAATTCAAAGCCAATAGTGGTGAAAACCATGAATTCGATTGTGTGTTGCCTGGTCAGATGTGGGGTGAAAACAACTTCGGAGAATTCAATGACTACAACTTCAACTCGGATCACGTGTTTATGTGGTATAACACTTTTTCCCTTGTGGGGGAGCAAAATACTCCAGTGCTTTTCTCAACGGTGTCACAGAGGCCTCTGTTGAGTTCTACCTAATAGACCATCATGGCATAGCTGTTAACTCTTCCGAAGTTTAGGTGAAAAGGTGTGGGAGCTGCCTATTGTATGTGTTCGGGCGAAGATTTTTCCGGAGAGGGCTCCTCGGCTCTTAGCATAGCTCCCCAAGGGATTGGCACTTTAGATGTGTAGTCGGGCTCTTGTTTGCTAATGTACTACAAGAAGAGGATAGAGTTAGTTTTGAAAGGTGCCTTTGTAGGGCCTTAGGTGTAGGCCTTGAGGCTCGCAATCAAAACTAACTGAGTGCTAGGCGTGTCACTGTTATCTCAATATAGTAGATGTAGAAGTGTGTTTAGTTGATTACTTGCGCCCCAAGTTACTCAGACTTCTTGTTATCAAAGGATTGTCGTGGATGAGTTAAGTCCACATTAAGTTTTTTTTCTTGCCTTGTGACCAAGGAGTTTCAATTCATAGTCTTGTATGTTCGAATAAGGGAGTCTAGATCCCCTTAAGTCATCTACTCGGCTCTTGATTGGTTTTAAATGAAGGCGTATTCATTAATGTGACCAGATCCAGGTACAAATGAGACTCTTAAAGTAAGAAAACAGATGGATATGACTTGAATACATGTTGGAGAATACATTAAGCAGTAGATCTATTAACTTATAAAACAAACAAAGAGTTTTGAGTAAGATTTCACCTTGTTTGGCATGGTTGAACTTTTTGCAATCACTTCTCTTTTGAGTTTACAGGGTTTATATGCTAAGAAGGGATGGATGGTAAACAAGTTTACACGAGGGAATCGATACTATACCAAGAGGGGTGATAGAAGAGCTTCTAAACTAGATAAAAGATGGCTTTTGTGGGGAATGATCTTGAAAAGGATTGAGATCTGGGTTAATTACAGCTTTTAGATGCAAATCTGGCTTGAGAGCAGAGTTTGTATGTTTGTTTGTTTGATTGGTTGAGTGTCCTTGTCTCTGGGGCCTCTTCTTCTTATTATAGGCAGATTAGCCCGACTGCTGTAGCTTTGCTCTTGGCCGAAAGCATTTGAAGGGTAGTGAGTCATTAGCTTTTTACTTGTATTGCCACTAAAAAAATGCTTTTTGGCTGATTGTGAGTTAGTCCCCATCACTTGACATTTAAATCATAGGCACATGGCCTATGCATTAATGGGAATGCGCCAATTTGTCTTTGGGCTTGATGTTGGGCTTCGGGCAAGTCTTCCTTTAATTGGTGTTTTTGGGCTTCCACACACTTGCAGCCCAAAATTCAAATATTAACCCAAACAGTATACCCAAGATTCTAAGAAATTTGATGCCATGTTGCTCAAACTAAAAATAGAAGAAGACTGTAAAACTTCAATCTTGATGTCTTCTTCTTTCTTCATATGTTAACTTTCATATGTTATTATGGTATTGAGCCAACAATTCTACTATGGTTCGTTGTTTTTTTGGGCTCTCTGATTGATTTCTGGGATTTGTTCTTAGAGTCTGAAAGCTACAATTTGCATCAATGGTGATTGGCGATTAACGATTTGAGTTATGTTTCTGGAGAATTAAAGCTTGGATCAGGTGATATGGCTCTTATATTTCTCGGCTCATTCGTTTCTCTAGTATTTCTCTGTGCTATATGAAATTTTGGTTGTGGGTTTATCCTGAATCTTGTAGTGTAGTCTATGATTTTTGTATCGTTCAATAGTTAAAGATTGAGGCACGAAGCCATTAATAGTTAAAGATTTGTGGGCATAAAGTCATTGATTGATAATCTTGAATTTCTTGTAATTGTTTGGTTGACAAAGCCATTTTGTGAGTTGTCTGTTTGAAGGCACGAAGCCATTTCTGTGATTTTCTGTTCATTGTGAAGATTTGTTGGCACAAAGCCGTTTTTGAGTATTTCTTGATAGTTTGAGTTTTTTGTATAAAGATGGCATCATCATCATCAATGAAAATAGAAGGGCTGTTAGGAATGTTAACTATAAAGTTGACTGATAAGAATTTTTCTAAGTGGGAAATTCAAGTTTGTTGTAAAAGGATACAAACTATTTGATCACTTTGATGGCACTGCTGTTTGTCCACCAAAGTTTGTTATACACACTGAGCATGGGGTTACAAGTGAAGTTACAAATGCTTATCTTGAGTGGGAGTCAACTGATTTGGCACTGTTAAGTTTGCTTATTGCAACATTATCTAATGAAGTTATAGAGCATGTTTTGGGATGTAAAACTGCACATGAGGCATGGACTAGTTTACAAGATAGATATGTTTCCATTTCAAAAGCAAGAGTGAACACACTAAAGGTAGAATTTCAAACTATACAAAAATGAGCTGATTCAATTGAACAATATTTGTCTAGGCTCAAGAATATTAAAGAACAGTTGCTTGTTGCTGGAGAATTTGTGTCAGACAATGACTTTGTTGTTACTGCTTTGTCTGGTTTGCTAAGGGAGTATTCAATTGACCATAAGGACTATCATACTTACAAGGGATACTTCAATTTCCTTAAGAGAGTTTAGGGAACAGTGACTCTGTGCAGAAAGCGAGAATGAGTCTATGGTTAATAGTCTGTCAAATAATTTCTCTGGTTTGTATATGCAAGGGTCTGTTGGTTCATCATTATCATAGGGTTCTAGTATGTCATAAGACTCTGGTATGTCCCATGGATCTTCAAGTCACTCTAATGGTGTACCATTCTCTACTGGTGGTACAATTACAAGAGTTCAAAATGGTATTCCTACCTTTGGGATGTCATCTGTGCCTTATCCACAGCAAGGTCTATATCCTGCTATTCCAAATGTTGCTCCTTAAGCGTATCTTCATATGCCATTTCCATAACAGGGTTATTCTCCATACTTGGGAAATCAATACATGGATGCTCCACCATTTCTTATACCATCAATACCAGATTTTTCAAATAACTATGGCTTTGTTGGACATGCTAGACCACCAAGGCAGTTTCCAAATTCTAATAATGTGAGTTTGAATACTGGATTAAGATAATATTATGGTCCAAAGTCAAATAAGAATGGAACTTACAAGCCACCAAATGGGAGAGGTCAGACTTTTGGCAACAGGCAGTCAACTGGATCATGGTAGACTTGGGGTGGAAATATAGAAGCAAGGGCAAACATTGTACCTGAATGTCAAATATGTTCAAAGATGGGACATACATCACCAAATTGCTAGAAGAGGTCAACTAATCCTAGCTCTATGAGACATGTATTGGAGTGTCAAATTTGTGGAAAAAGAGGTCATAGTGCTCTAGACTGTCATCATAGAAACAATTTTGCGTATCAAGGTTCTGCACCCTAAACCCTAAATGTTCAAAGAGGGGACATACAACACCAAATTCCTAGAAGAGGTAAACTAATCCTAACTCTATGGGACATGTACTAGAGTGTCAAATCTGTGGAAAAAGAGGTTATAGTGCTCTAGACTATCATCATAGAAACAATTTTGTGTATCAAGGTTCTGCACCTGCTCTTTCCTTAAATGCTATGCAAGCTCAAGCTCCATAGTTTCTTCAAGCACCACAAACATTTCAAGCATCACAGTCAGTTCTTCCCAATGATTCTCAGATAGTAGATACTGGAGCATTTCATTACATGATAGCTAATGTACATTCACTGCAAAATGTCACACCTTTTGAAGGCAATGATAAAATCATTATTGGCAATGGTGAAGGTTTGACAATTACACATATTGTTTCTGCAAAATTATACATTATACCAAATTCATTAGTTTTGAGAAATGTTCTACATGTTCTAACCATTGTTGCCAGTTTACTATCAGTAAAACAATTGTGTAAAGACAATTATTGTTGGTTCATCTATGATGAAACTAATTTTTTTGTGCAGGACAAGGTAACCAAAAGTGTAATCTACCAAGGAATGAGTAATGATGGTGAGTTGTTTCAGATACCAACAAAGCTACTTACAAAGGGTCCAGTGTCTACAGCAAAGGATTATATGAGGTTGCTTGGTCAAAAAGGGAAGTCTACATTATGGCATCAAAGGTGTGGTCATTCTAGCAATGTTGAAGAATTCTGATATAGTTAGTTTTGTTGATGATAAACAACATCTGTGTTCAGCTTGTATTTCTAGGAAAATGTCAAGATTACCATTTGTAGATAGAAAAGAGTCTTGTATTTTTCCTTTTCAAAAGATCCATTCTAATCTTTAGGGTCTTTCACCTACAAAGTTCATAGAGGGTTACAAATACAATGTGAGTTTTGTTGATTAGTTTATCAGATATGTATGGATATACGCATTGATCAATAAATCAGAAGTGTTTGATGTCTTTCAGAAATTTTATAATCTTGTTCTTAATCAGTTTGGTACTGGTATTAAATGCCTGCAAACAGATGGTGGGGGAGAATATGTTAGTCACAGATTTGATGAATTTCTCAAAAATAGAGGCATTGTACATATGGTATCATGTCCATATACCCCTAAGCAAAATGGAATAGCTGAGAGGAAGCACATATACATTGTGGAAACTGCAATAACATTGTTAACCACTGCACATATGCCTCAAGAGCTATGGTTTCATGCATATGCTCATTCTGTTTTCGTCATAAATAAAATGCCATATAAGGTTTTAGGAATGCAATCACCCTATCAACAATTATTTGGATGTAAACCACAATTGCAGGGTCTAAAAGTCTTTAGTACTGCAGTATATCCATATATTAGATCTTATATAGAAAACAAATTCCAACCAAAAGCCTCCTTGTGTGTATTTGTTGGATATGTTATAGGTTACAAGGGAGTAGTGTGTTATCACATACCATTTCACAAATTCATTACTTCTCAACATGTAATACATGATGAAGATGCGTTCCCATAGAAGACTCCAATATCTAGTTAAGTTTCAGGTCATGTTCAAGCATCCAAATTATCAAATGATCCATTTATAGTCACTTTACCAGAAGAATCTGTGTCTAGAAGATCAAAATCTCAATCTTTGAATTTGAATCATAGTAGCATGGCTATTACTCCCTCAAACTCTTCAATGGATTCTGATAGAAACTTGTCTGCAACAAGGGGTTCTTCTGCCACATAAGCATCTGAAACAACTCACTCATCAAACTCACCTTCAATTACAGCTCCAATGTTACCTATCCTAGATCCTGCACAATTAGAGGTAATTTTTCCCTTTGATCCTCCTATATCTAGTGATCATGTACATTCTAATATACATACATAGAAGATACAAAAAATGTTGCAGACTGGCACTATCTCAAGAAGAAATTATGCAACTTTCTTAGTAACTTTACCTGAATTGCAATCTCTCAAGCTTGACGCTCAAGATGTCTGTTATAATGGTTTCTGATTCCTGGCATAAGGTAATAATGTAGCAGAACCAACTTCATTTTCAAGTGCAGCAACAAATAGTAATTGGCAAAATACCTTGCAAGAAGAATTTGATGCATTGAAAAATCAAGGTACTTAGGTGTTGGTCCCTCCACCAACTCATAGGTCTGTTATTGGCAGCAAATGTGTGTATAAATTGAAGAAAAATCCTGATGGAACAATTTCAAGGTACAAAGCTCGGTTGGTAGCCCAAGGGTATACTCAAGAACTTGGCTTGGACTATTTTGAAACATTTAGTCCAGTTGTAAGACATACAACTGTCAAGCTTATCATTTCACTTTCAGCAACTCACAATTGGGAATTAAGGTAACTTGATATTAAAAATGCGTTTCTGGATGAAGAGTTAGAAGAAGAGGTGTACATGAAGCAACCTCAGGGGTTTGTGGATCCCATACTTCCAGATTATGTTTGCAAGTTAGTAAAGTCCTTACATGGATTGAAGCAGACACCAAGAGCCTGGAATGTAAAATTCACAGGCTATTTACCTGCTATGGGATTTCAAATGCCACGGTCTAATAATAGTTTGTTTGTGAAGCATGATGGAGTGGATGTGATTGCCCTTTTATTGTATGTGGATGACATTATCTCGACAGGTTCCAATTTTGTGAAAGTTCAAGCTGTTATTCAAGAACTCAATGAAGTTTTTGAACTCAAAGATATGGGAATGTTGTCTTATTTTTTGGGATTATAGATACAATATAAGGAGAACGGCAATATATTCGTCAACCAATCCAAGTATGCACATGACTTAATACATAAAGCTGGAATGAATAGTTGTAAGCCAACTACAATTCCGTGTAAACCACACACTCAAGTCTTAGCATCTGAAGGGACACCTTTATCATATCCAACTATGTCTAGAAGTTTAGTTGGTGCACTTCAATACTTAACCTTTACTCGACCAGATTTGGCTTATGTTGTTAATCTAGCATGTCAATACATGATTACATTTTGGTCTTGTTAAAAGGATCTTGAAATATGTTTAGGGTGCCATTCAATGTGGTTTAACTTTTTCAGCATCAACAGATCAGTCCATAACTACCTTCTCAAGTTCTGATTGGGCAGCTGATCCAAATACAAAGAGATCAGTCACTGGTTTTGTAGTCTATATGGGGAACAATCCAATTTTTTGGCAATCAATGAAACAAGCATCAGTCTCTTGAAGACCTACTGAAGCAGAATACAAAGCATTAGCTTATTGTGTTGCAGATATGGTGTGGATAAGACTTCTGTTGAAAGACTTGCATCAATTCATTCCAGATCCACCATTGTTACATTGCGATAACCTATCAGCTTTAGCCTTGTGTTTAAATATAATGTTTCACACTAGGATCAAGCACCTTGACACATACTTTCACTTTGTAAGAGAGAAAACATAAAGGAAATATCTTATGGTTCAGTACATTTCAACAGAGGACTAAACATTAGATATTTTAACCAAATGATTACAGGACCAACATTTGTCAAACATTGTTGCAATCTCAAACTTGGTTTCCCTAGTTGAGATTGAGGGGGGATGATAAGTGAAGGAATATGAGTGTACAAATGTCACAATTGTATTAGACATTGTCCATGTCAGCTAAAAGCTGTTAGATTGGCTAAAGTTTGTTAGGAGTCAATTAGTTTTGTTAGTTGGTTGTAACGGCTAATAAGCCCTGGGTTTGCTGCTATATATAGCAATGTGTAATCTCTCTCAATGAATCGAAAGCTCAACAGTTTCTTCTTCATTTCTCTCTCTAGTGTTATAGTTCTTTCTCTAAAACTTCAATCTTGACGCCTTCTTTTTCCTTCATCTGTTAACTTTCATTTGTTAATAAGATCATCCATGTTTCTAGATAGCAAAATGTGGCAGCCGATGTCCCTCATGTTGTAGTAACTTGTAAGCCTTGTGGCTGAGGACACTTTGGGTTTGTTAGGCCGAAAAAGGATCCTTTCCGGATCCCTTCCTCTTAATCCACCAAGTCCGAGGATCTAGGCCGTTGAAATTTGATAATAGGGGCCCACTTTAAAAGCTATAATAACTTTAGCCATTAGATCAAATTTCAATGGCCCGGATCCTTGGACTTGGTGGATTAAGAGGAAGGGATCCAGAGAAGATCCCTTTTCTATTTAGGCCTAGGGATATGTCTTCGTACGTGATTTTCTTCCAATACCATTAAGGGTACGCACTTCTCCCTAGTCATTTTCTGTAGTATTTAATTACATTTAAGTAGTGTTTTACAAAGCGTGCCTTGGATACACCTAGGCGGCTTTAGAGGCAGGGCAGTGATGGAAACGCTATGCTTAGTGGGAGAAGGCTTAAACTCACCTAGACGTGATCGAGGAGCGCTAAGGCTTTCAGCTTGGGTTTTTTTTTTTTTTTTTTGTTTTAAAGAAAAAAACTAATAAGAAATTATCCTTTGTTTTCAAACTCCAAGAGAAAAGAATGCATAGCTGCTTTTTGTCGTTCTTGGTTCCAAGGAAGAAGAGAGAAACTCATTTCTCCCTCCAACTTCCATGTGACAAAGTCACATCAACTCCAACTCTTTTTTATTTCCTTTTTTTTTTTTTTTTTTTTTTTTTTTTCACTTGTTGGGCATTCAGATTGCGCCACCTAGTATTTTGATTAACAGAGCTAGTGTGGTGCCTAATTGCCTTCCATGTGGCCCACTCAACCAATACATTTTACACAACATGTTTGATAACTCTTATTTCTCTTGAAATTCCCTTTAATTGCTTACAATCAACCATTTCAGGACCATATGACAATGTGACATAGTCTCCAAGTTCAACTAGACTAGGCAATGAAGAAAATGATATTATCTTTGATTTAGATATACTTACATGTATTGTCATGCCCTAATCCCGAGATACGTCTAAGATCGACACTTGACGTCACCAAATACCTGTTCATGTGTCATGTTCACGCCTCCGAGACATGGTCAAAACACAAATCAATATTTTAACCACGCAGTAACTTTTTTTTATTTTTTAGGCTACATCTAACCTTTGTGTTAGGCTGTCTATGTACCCTAGACAAGATCAAGTCGTTTGTAGTTTACCTTTCATTCAACTCCAATATTTATCAAAGTACGTTCTAACATAAAAGCATTTAATTCCATAATCATTCATTGGTACCCAAAGAGCATTCATTAAGTTGCAGACTACTCAATGCAACCATTTCACGACCAAGATTGTCATTTCGTCATTCACATATATCACAATGTTTTCCAACACAAATTCACAATGACTATAAGTAATCGATTCCATAACTCAAAAATGCATACTATTACGCTAATCAACCAATAGGATCAAGTATCAACTCACAACCTATAATAAAGCAAATCTCTCTAATTCCATACCTGAATTCCAAGTAATAACATTGCAAACACTAGTGTCTTTCCTAAGTAATTTATGTTCACAAGAATCTAGGGTTCTTGAGTAACTCAATGAAACAATACAAGAGCTGGAATTCCAGACCACTCAACGAAATCCAACTAAAAAATGGTCGCCTATCAAAATATACCAAGTGCAACTAATCCTCATAACCCTAGGTAGGCAGTGATCACCTATCGTGGATATACCAAGTAGGACCATATCCTAACTCTAGGTACTGATCACCCATCGCAGATATACCAAGCATGATCACTTCGAGAATGCGTATGGTCTCCCATTGTGGATATACCAAGCAGAACCATATGCATAGTCTAATTGTGCAAGCAGTGGTCATCCATCGATGATATACCAAGCATGATCACCCATGAAAACCATACGCCCCCCATCGCGAATATACCAAGCAAGACCATCCATGGTGAACTCTCAAATGAGGTTGACAAGACCCCTTGTGACTTTTCTTGTGGTTAATCTAATAAGTAAACTGTCCATACCAACCCCAATTTCTGTTGTAGTTTAACCTAACATACTATAAGCAAAAGCCTCGGCTTCACAATTAATTCTACTTCAACTATATCTCAACACACTAGTTCGACAAGAGTTCAAAACAGTCACAATATATCATTTCTTATTAAACATAAGTGTAATAATTGGAAAATGGAACATATATATATATATATATATATATATATATATATATATATATATATATATATATATATCCCCATAAGTACCATTATTACAGTGGAAAAGAATTCACTCATCATGACAATACTTAATATGCATTCCCAAGTTTTGGACCCATATACAAAAAAAGAAGAATGATTCATTTGCTATCTAGACATACATGTAATAATGCCAGCATAATTGAATGTTGCCAACAAGACTACACCCAAACCAATTTAATTCCATTAAAGATATATTTACACACACACACACACACACACACACACACACACACTTAAGTCTACTCTTATGCTTTTCATGTGCACATCGATAAAATGGACATATGGCCTCGAACAATACAAAGGAGCTAATGCAAGTTCTATATTAAAGATGCAAACACATGCTTCATAAAATTCAGTTATCTTTCTTTTGTCAATTAACATAAAATAAGCCAAATAAAATAAATCAACATTCATATAAATAGGCAAATTGAATTGTTCTCATTCATATATTGAACAATCCAAAAACCTAGTATAATGAAAACTGACCAGCATATGTCCAAAACATTTTGCGCGATGGAAAGCTTCGTCCCTTAATGGCCCATCGCACAAAACATCATTGCGTGATGCTTCTTTGTCAACGTCGCGTGAAACGTTTTGGGGGCAAAGTAATATGCTTCGTCGTGCAATTTTCCGTTGGGCAAGTGTGTTTTTGTACTAGTGACCAAGGCCCTAGTGCCTGAGGGGGGAAATAACGTCAGTCTTACGTTAGCCATGTTCTAAACAAATTTGTGTCAAGCGCGTGGGCAACGGGCGTAGGGGCACGTATCCGACATATTTTCAGACAATGGGGCCCACGTGTCAACCCCACTTAGTTACAATTGAATATGGACCATTTGAGTTCTAGATGAACGCTCCAGGTTTTTTGGCTTTAAAAAAATTTAAAAAAAAAGAGAAAAAAATCAGAAATGTTACGGTGGGCCACGTGTCACAATCTAATTTGTTAGATTTCAATTTTTTGTAATATACCGGTTCAAATTAATTAAGTTAATAAAAATTAAAAATCAGAAAAAATTTGAATTAAAAAAAAAAAATTATAATTTTTTTTCTTCTATAAATACCTTACCATTTTCTCCCACCTTATACCACATTTCAATATTTTCAACAATTCTAAACAGGTAAGGACGTCGTGCGATGGAATTGGTTAAAAATCTTATCAAAATCTATCCACAAAAATTGTACTTTCAGATAATGACACGTGACGTGAAGACATCAGTTCAAAATCCTATTCGAAATTAAAAATAAAATTATTTTAAAAATCCTATTCAAAATTAAAAATAAAATTATTTTTATTATTTTATAATAAAAATACTAATATTTTAGTACGAATTGTTTGGGCTATTCAGTAGAGGGGTGGAGATGCAATAGGCAATTACTATTCATTAAAGGTAGTTGCTATTCAGTTGGGGGGATTTAATTGCCTATTGCTAAGGGGAGCCTTTACACATTGGAAGTGCTTTTATAGCACTTCTAACCCTATCATATTCCCTAGAGGAGAGTAGATTAAATCCCCTCCTTCGCCCGCCACACCCCTCACCCCCCTCCCCGAGGGGTGGAGATGCAATAGGCAATTACTATTCATTAAAGGTAGTTGCTATTCAGTTGGGGGGATTTAATTGCCTATTGCTAAGGGGAGCCTTTACACATTGGAAGTGCTCTTATAGCACTTCTAACCTTATCATATTCCCTACAGGAGAGTAGATTAAATCCCCTCATTCGCCCGCCACACCCCCCCCCCCCCCCCACCCCCCCCAAAACACAAAAAAAAACAAGAACTCTTACACCCCATTCCAATCCATTGGGCTCTAGGGGAGCCCAGTTACTCACCAAGGCTAAAATCGACTAGCCAAACCCCTAGGCCTTATGATGCAAAACTGACGTCAGCTGCAATTAATAATACAAAAACTTATAAAAAAATCATAAAAATTAATTGAAAATACAAAAAATATATAAAAAATTTATTTTCTATAATACCTGACCATGTTTTTCCACCTTACACCACATTTCAATATTTTCAAATACTTTCAACCAGTCTTTTATTGTCATCCAAAATTAAAAATAAATTATCTTTTATTATTTTATTAAAAAAAATTAATAATATTTTAATACGAATTGTCTGGGCTATCTAGTTTAGGGGTGGATATGCACTTGGACAATTACTGTTTACTAAAGACAATTAGCATTCACTTTGGGGATTGAATTGCCCATTGTCCGAAGGGCTTTTTAGGGGTGGAAGTGCTCTTAGAGCAACCCCACCCCTAAAAAAATGTGACAGTACTTAGCCCATTTAATCTACTTAGTGAACAATTTTAGACCCAATGAACAGTAATTGGCCAAAAGTATCTCCACCCCTAAAAAATGTGTTGGCACAAACGATCTCCACCCCTACAAAATGTGCTGGCACCCAGCCCATTTAAAATATTATTAATTTTTTTATAAAATAATAAATAAAGAAATTTAGTTTTAATTTTAGATAGGATTTTTAACCAATCTTGTCACGCCACGTGTCATTATTCGAAAGTACTATTTTGTAGATGGATGTTCGATAAGATTTTCAACCAATCTTGACGTGCCACGTGTCACTATTTGTTTACAATAATTTAGCCAAGATTTCGATCAAATTTTCAACTAATCTTGTCATGCCACGTGTTATTATTTGAACGTACTATTTTATGAAAAGATTTTCGATAAGATTTTCAACCAATCCCGACGTGCCACGTGTCACTATCTGTTTACAATAATTTAGCCAAGATTTCAATCAGATTCCCAACAAATCACGTAGTGCCACATGGCATTGTCCAGAACCTCATCCTTTCTTTTTTTTTTGTCCATATAAACCCTACATCCATCCTTATTCATACACCAAACTCAATCCTTCTTTTTTAGCTTAGAATCCTTCTTCATCGTTTTTAAATCTTGAGTTCTTACAATGTCTTCTTCAAGGATATTGTATGAAATCGATGAGCACCAGAAAAAATTGTTGGCATAATAGGAAGAATTGTTCAATGTGGAGGAAGGTGGAGATAAGGCTTTCGCAATGGAAAAGGATGAGGATGATGAAGATAGAACGTGGAGATGAGGTTTTCCCGTCGTGTCATGGAACCTGTGGGTCAGATAGCCAAACCCAGACGTGCCGCAAACTTCTATAGAATGAGGGAAATATGAGCTAAAGATCTCTTGGAAGATTATTTTATCCCCAACAGTGTATTCTCTGATCATATTTTTAGACATCATTTTAGAATGCAACAAAGTTTGTTCGATCATGAGTGCTATTTGCAACCATGATCCATACTTTGTGCAAAAAAAAGATGTTTTTCATGTTCTAGGTCTTTTTTCTGAACAAAAAATTACGGCTACTTTGCGGATGCTTGCATATGGAGCATCTACAGATCAAGTGGATGAGATAACGAGGATGGGAAAAACAATTGTTATGGAGTTCCTGATGCGGTTTTGCTCTGCAATCGAAGCCCTATACACAAATGAGTACCTCCGGAGACCCACGCCAAAGGACATGCAAAGGCTTTTGAAGAATGGTGAGATGCGAGGCTTTCCTGTCATAATTGGAAATATCGACTGCATGCACTAGACTTGGAAAAACTGTCCAAGTGCGTGGCAAGGAGCTTATGGCGACAAAAAATGAGCCAAAAGTATCAATTTGGAAGCAATGGCTTCAGTTGATATATGGATTTGGCATGCTTTTTTTGGTGTTCTAGGAGCTCAAAATGACCTCAATGTCCTGGCCTAATCTCCAATGTTCGACGAGGTTCTGCAAGAAAAAGCACCAAGGGTCGCATATTGGGTGAATGGCCATGCATACGAATGAACATACTACCTAGCAAACATCATTTACCTAAGGTGGTAAACGTTTGTCAAAATAATGCCACATCCACAAGGTAAAATAAAAAAAATAAAAAAAAAACACTTCACAAAATGTCAAGAGAGGTGTAGGAAGGATATGGAGCCTTGTTTTGGTATCCTACAAGCTCGTTGGGCATGACACGCCCCGATCCTGATATTCCACGAACACCAGGATAGGCACATGTTGGCCGACACCTGAGACTTTCCGGAGCCGAAATCCAGCTATCTCCAGCCTTTTCATGGTGTTTGGAAGGTACCACTCTCTTCCCTTTACTTTACACTACTTTTTGGTACTAAGTAAACGCCCTAGATTGTTAGTTTGATGCCCTAGATTGTTAGTTTGATGGTGACTGGAGCTAGGAAGCTCCGACTTCCTTCCCTGGTGATCACAAGCAAAACAAGCCCTTCAAGCCGTTGGTGACTCGGACCCTTAACCCAATACTTAGGCCGGGCCTTAAGCATTAAACCTTCAAACCTAACCCAAAACCCTTTTCTTGTAAGCCTTCAGGCCAGTTGTACCACGGGCCCTTGGCCTTTGGGGTCGGGCCCTAAGCCCAATTCTTTGGGCCCATTTCCTAAAGCCCTAAACCCTTAGACCCAAGAACCTCGGGTCGGGCTTTCAAGCCCAAATCCCTTTGACCTACCAACCCAGGTCCAACCCAAACTCTAACCCAGTTTGACACATTGACCCGATCCGTTGACTTTGACTTTGACAGTTGATTTTTTGACCAGCTTTCGGGTTTTCATCTGGAACCCCTCCTAAGCTAATGTCGACGTCCTGGACCCGTTTCTGATGTTTGTTTTCCCAAATTAAATCATTTGAGTATAGTTTTATTAATTGAACCCTTTATGTGCTTAAGTGCATATCTTACGGCGTTTTGTCTTCGCTAATCTGCGCAGCTTTTCAACGGCGAAGTATTGTGAGTGGACCCTTTCAAAAATGCATGTTTTAATAGTAGAAATGCATACATGAAAAACATGATTTACTAAATATGTTTGTGAATGTTTTATGAGAAATTGATTATCATGTTATACTGAGCTTATTTTCGAATGCCATATTTTCTATCGAACCCATGTTCTTTGTAAGATATCTGATGGATGTCGATATACTATTTAGAACATGTTTTTACACACTTCTTTATAGTATAGATAATGGATGATTTTATACTATGAAGATGCTTTTGAGATATATGTACCTATGTTTGAAAAGTATGTTCAATGATTTTGTGCATATCCAGTGGTCATTGTTCTACCTACGGGCGAGGTATGAAATAAGGCTGAGGGAGATATATGGTTGGTAGGAGGTATATGTGTATATATGGTTGGCAGGAGGTATATGTGTATATGTGTATATGTTTTTACACACTTATACTGATACCACTAGTTAGCACACTTTATATGAGATATGATTTATGATAGTTTTTATGGCATGCTAGGATTTTCGGAAAACCTACTACATATTATGCTATGAGTTTTCATAAAACTTTGGGGGTTAGTATGTTGATAACTGTTTCAGTATTTTATATATATATATATATATATATATATATATATATATATATATATATATATATATATATATCAACTTGGTCCACTCATGTTTGTTTTGTGCCCCCTCAAGATTTAGATTCGAGGTGTACGATCTCAGCGTCAAGGCATTTCCACATCGGCATCTTCGAGTCCTCTCAGTGTAGGACCCATTCCTTTGTTCATTCAATTTTATATCATTTCTTTTTCTAGTGTATAGAATTAGTTGTATGCTCTGAACACATTCCTCATTTGCACATTAATTATATTTAAATTTATAAGTCTTATGTATTCCTTGTTCTCAGCATTTGCATTCAATAAATGGGTTTCGTCACCCTCGTGTGTTGGCTAGCACGTGCCTATCATGGTGTTCGTGGAATATTAGGATTGGGGCGTGTCAGGGCGATTGTCAAGGCTGCTGCCAGAACGTTTACTGTCAAGGATTTTCAATCCATCATGATGACGCGTATCATCCTCCACAACATGACTGTGGAAGATGAGTATGATTATGATGTCGTCGATGAATATGAGCTGGACACGATGAACAACTCAAGAACACGTATCTATTGTGCTTATGACCACACTAAAGATCTCGTGCAACACAAGCCATTGGAACGGGATAGACATTACAATCACTTGATCGTGGAGCGGTACACCAATATGCAACTACCAAATTGGCACTTAACCTATCAAACTAACTTGATTAAGCACCAGTGGAGATTGCAACAAGGTGAAGATTAAAAGGAGCTTGTGGTGGAAGAATAAAGTTATTAGTTTATGTCATTTTAAGTTTATTTTAAAGTTATTCGTGTGTTTTAAGTTTATTTGGTACTAAAAATAAATAAGAAATTACATCTATTACTAAAAATAAATAAGAAATTACATAAAGTACTAAAAATAAATAAGAAACTACATCTAGTACTAAAAATAAATAAGAAATTATACAAAGTCTCATGAGCTAGGAGATGTGGTGCTAGAATCTTTTGCTAGGATATGTGCAGCTAGAACCTCCTCGACTTGTTTCCTCATCTCTTGCACGCCTCCTTCGCACCACATCTTTTTTTCCGATGTCCAAAATATTTAGAATTCGGAGACATTTGTAATACCCTAAAAATTTAAAAATATGGAATAGAATATTCATAATTATGAATATGTGGAGAAAATAAAAAATAAATAGATTTATGGTTATGAAAATTTAATTGAGGAATTTTAAAATTTTGTTACCAAAAATTATTATAATTTACGTATTGGTATTATTGAGATTTTATATTATTTTTCGAGAATTTATATTAATTTATTTGAATTGAGTTTTAAATTAAACTAGTTATGAAGTTTGAAGTTTGGAAATTAATTATCTAAAATATGTAGACCCTTTGCGGTCACAATTCATATGTTTGAATAGAGCTTGATCTCACGAACGTATAGGTGCAAACCGTTAGTGAAACGGAGTTATAACAAAAGTTATTAACGTTGTAAGTCACGTATATTTTTGTAATTTTAACCTTCATCTAGAAGGCTCCAGATTTTTTGGAGCCATGTGATATGCCACGTGTGTGGCTGGGATGAAAGGAAAAGAAAAGAAGAGTGAGAGATGGATGGCTGGGATGAGAAGGAGAGAAGAGAAAGGAGAGAAAGGAGGAATGGGACCGGCCAATTAGAAAGAAATGAAAGGAGGGGAAAAGAAGGAGAAGAGAAAGAGGGAACCGGATCCCTCTTCGAGACCCATCCATATTTTCCGATTCTAGCCATCGTTAACGATGAGACCGGTACCAAAATGATCCTTACTTTAAACCCAGTTGTTCTCTCTTCCATTTCCACTCGAAAACTGATGAAATTGGATTGAATTGGGGAAAACCGCACCAGTGGGTGCGGGAGGGGTTCTTGACGTTGATCCTTCAATTGTAAAATAATTTCCTTCGATCACACCACCTATAGTATCCTCCTAAGGCCTGGAACAAAGACCATGCATTGGTTGGGGCGTCAGAGTTGTTTTGGAGTCGAATCAAGTACACCCAATTTCGAGGGTTTCCGGCAGTTTGAGGGTGATTTGAGGTGTTTCCTGGCCGAATTAGACTTCGGCCTAGGTATGAAAGTTGTTCCTCTCATTGAACTCTACTTGCCTGTAAAATTTGGTAATTTTTAGAGTTAGTCAGAATTTGGGGTTTCCGTTCGCCGGAAACCGCCACGTGTGGCAACGCGTGGCCAGTGGACCGATACTGGCAATTTGTGAAAATTTTAATATTCTAAATATGAATTTGGTATCCATTTGATGTGTTTCGTTATTAAAGCTAATGTTGGTTATTTCGGTTATTTGAATATAATTGAATATGGATTGGAAATGAAATGTGAACCCACACGTGGTCAGTGGGCCAATGCTACCAATTTGTGCAAATTTTAGTATTCTAAATATGAATTTGGTATCCATTTTATGTGTTTCATTATTAAAGCTAATGTTGGTTATTTGAATATAATTGAATATGGATTGTAAACGAAATGTGAACCCGCACGTGGCCAGTGGGTCGATGCTGCCAATTTGTGCAAATTTTAATATTCTAAATATGAATTTGGTATTCATTTGATGTGTTTCGTTATTAAAGCTAATGTTGGTTATTTCGGTTATTTGAATATAATTGAATATGGATTGGAAATTAAATGTGAACTACGAAAGGCTTTATCCCGATCAAGGGTACGTAGGCAATCTAACAAGGTTAGATGCAACCTTAAATAATCGAGAATTATATTTGTTGGGAAGTTGATTTAAGAAAATTAAAGCTAGTGTCTCCAACACTTTTTCAGGTGTCCCTTTTGTCTCTTCAAATGTGTCGTCTTCCTGTTCCGCCGGGTGTGCTTCTGGGGAATTATGTAGAGGAGTGTCGTGCATGACAACTTCTGGACCGGTTGGCACAATTTTGTATCTGGGACAATGTTTGACAATTTCCCAGCATTCCCATTTGTTGAATGATTTGTTGCTGTTCTTCGCATTGTAGAATGCTTGTGCTTGTAATGTCTACAAAATGTGGGTGTAACACAAATAAATAAATTAAAATATACATAATTAAAAATATTGTCACCCTGTTTCGCTAAACTTGTCCCACTACGTAGATTAGTGGACGCATGAGAGATAGTGTTTTTCCAACAAGTAAACGCTATGTTGAGTTTTTTTTCAACGACCTTGAAGACCTTGACTACTTCTTGTGCAATCTCCAAGCTTCTCACAAAACTCTTCCCTAATTCTACTCCATATTTCTCGTAACTCCATCTCATTACTCGTAAGTGGGTCATGAGTAATGTGAACCCAACATTGAAACAAAGTAACATCTTCAATGAGTTTCCACGTAGCTATTTTTCCACAAAAATATTATGAAAGCTTTGGTTGAAAGTGTTGAAAATATTGAAACGTGGTGTAAGGTGGAAGATGATGGTTAGATATTTATAGAAAAAAATAATAAATTTTTTTTCTATATTTTTAAACAATTTTTTATTAACTTAATTAATCTGGACCGTTGGATTTGAAAAAGATTCAAATCCAACAACCCAGATGTTGACATCTGGGCCAACGGTCATAATTCTGACCATTTGTTTTTTGTTTTTTTTAATTTTTTTGGAACGAAAATCGTTGATTGTTGATCTTGGATAGAACGGTCTAGAAATCACCACGTCAACTAGCCGTTAGGTTTAAAATTGAATTTTTTTTTACCATTGGAAATCAAACGGCCCAGAAAACTAGCAATTCGAAATCCAATGGCCCATAACAAGCCACGTGGTCACTCATGGATGCAAATTGGTGCGCTGCAATGGCAGGCCCCACCACCTATTTTTGTCGGGGACGCGCCCCCACTCGTGTGTGTTTCACACGCGCCCGATGAAAAAAAAAATTCAATGGGCTTTGACATTAGGCTGACGCAAGCTTGACGTCAGATGGCCCGTCCCATAGCTCAACACATTTTGGGCTGGCCTAGATAAGAAAAAGACGAGGCTGCCCTATTTGTGTGTTGTGAGCCGGCCTACCCACAAGGGGTGGACTTGCTCTTAGAGAGCGACCAAAACATTTTGTAGCTCAATCAATATGCACAAATATTTTGACTACAATCCATAAAGGAAAAACATGAGAATTCTTAAACCATCCGCCTCACCAATTTAACCACCCAAATAATTGTCTTGCCTTTATGATCACAGATTTAGTGTTAGAGAAATTCCCCAAACCAAGTAACAACTCTATCCCAAATTAACCACCCAAATAATTGTCTTGCCTTTATGATCACAGATTTAGTGTTAGAGAAATTCCCCAAACCAAGTAACAAACCAAGTAATAACACAATCAAAAGAAGAGAAAAAGAAGAAACTCGTAAGTAATAACCAAATGTCCAGGTTTCATATGTGGATTGGTTTACTAAATAGTTGGTTAGACAAGTGTAATGTGGTGTATGGGTTAAGCCTCACAAAGTCTTGGTAGTTAGGCTGCTGCTATAACTACAAATATTCTGTTGTAACCTTTCACATTCATTCATTACAAACTATTCATATTTCTCTCTCTCCCTCTAGTTTTCTTCCGTTGTTCATCTCTCTGAGATTTCTGCGACCTTTACATTTATTCTAGTTTCAATTCAATACTGTTAATGTGGTATCCAACCAGAGATCTTCTGTGGGATTGTAGCTCATGGATTGGAAGCTTTCGAAGTTGACATCTTTGGGGATATGGATTCGTCTGGAGTGTTTCTGCATCTGGGTTTCGAGTTCAAGAATTGAAGTTTTTTTGGGTTTTTCTGCAATGTTTCCTGCAAACTGTATGGCTTTCTCATCCATTTCGGCGACTGTGACCACCATTGCAATCTATGCTACAAAAGTGAGATTTGAAGAAATGTCAGGTTCAATGTTCGAAGTCTTACACCATATCATTCTTTCTTGATTTGGGGTACTTTTTCTTGCTGCAAAGTAGATTCATTCATATGAATTTCTTTTGAAATGTTGGTTAAAAGTAGATAATATTGTGAAGGCCAATGCCATTGTCTGATTAATTGCAGTTGATATTGTGATTTGAGTTTGTCAAAAAGGCCAAAGCCGACAACCCTTTTGGATTGAATCTCAAGGCCAAAGCCATTAGATTCTGAAGTTTATCTGATAGTTGTAGTCAGTTTCTTTCTTTGGTTGAAGAAGTTAGTCTCTTGAATGAAGAAGTGATTTCTAGTTAATCTTGGAAAAATGGGGTCTTCTGTGATTAAAATTGAAGGAGTACTTTGAATGTTAACAATAACACTCAATAATAGCAATTATACTAAGTGGTCCTTTCAGTTCAAACTTGTGTTGAAAGGGTATAAATTGTTTGACCACTTTGATGGATTTGCAGTTTGTCCTCCTAAATTTGTTCTAAATACTGAAATTGGTGTCACTAAGGAAGTCACAACAGCTTTTCAAGACAGGGAAACAACATATATGGAATTGTTGAGTCTATTGATTGCAACTTTGACAGATGATATAATTGAACATTTTATTGGATGCAAAACAGCTGATGGAGTGTGGACCAATCTTGAAGAAAGATATGCCTCGGTTTATAAAATGGAAATCATCTCAAGACTGAGTTACATACAATGCAAAAATGAGGGGATTCAATGGATAAGTACTTGCTAAGAATCAAGTCTATAAGGGATCAGCTGACTACTGCAGGAGAATACATCTCTGATAATGATGTGATGACTGCTACATTGGCAGGATTACTAATGGTATATGCAACTATATGAATTGTGATTCTTGCAAGAGAGTATACTATTTCAATGATGGAGTTCAGGGCACTTCTTTTAGGAGCTGAAAGAGAAAATGATGTGGTGGGTTTGACTCATAATATGTCTGCTCTATACATGTAAAGATCTTCTGCAAATTCTCATTATCAAAAGGGAGCATCTAGTTCGGATTCTTCTGGTGTGGAATCATCAAGTACAGTAGGCAAAATAACTTTAACTCCATTGCCTGCATTTGGTTCTCAACAATCTGTGAACCATCAGCCATATTTTCCTGATTCCTCAACACGTTTTGCTGGAATAATGGAACCTCCCAATGATGGGTTTTCTAAGCAATCTTCTGCACCATCAAACTACAATGGCAGTCAATAAAGATACTACAATGGTAATCACCAGAGAGGAGGTGGCAACTTTAAGTCCGGATATAGAGGAAATGGGTCTAACAACAATAGGCATAATGATTGGTCTAGTAACACTGGTTTCAGAACTAATCAACAACTTGAATGCCAGATATGTCAGAGAAGAGTACACACTGCTCCAAACTGTTTCTTCAGAAATTCTCAAGGTCCTCCACAGGGATATTACACTTAATGTCAAATTTGTGGCAAAAGAGGGCACACTGCTCTAGAATGTTTTCACAGAGGCAATTATTCATATCAGCCTTCTGGACCTCCACCATATATGACTCATTCCTTTCAAAATCAATTTCCTCCAACTATTCCAAATCCACCCAACTTTGCTGTTCATTATTCAAATTAGGTTCCTCCACAGCAAATTCATATGCCAGAGGTTCCATATCAAGTTCCACCTTCAATGCATGGGTTCGCTGCTCAAGGATCAACATCACATTCCAATCAACCATCTTGGATTTTGGACACAGCAGCTTCACATCACATGACAGCTGATCTTGCAAGCCTTAATCAAGTTTCATCTTTTGAAGGTTCTGAGAAGATAAAAATAGGCAATGGTCAAGGTTTACCTATTAAGAATATTGGTTCCATAGTTGTTAAAACACCATCACATTCTTTGGTTTTAAAGAAAGTGTTGCAAGTACCATCAATCACAGTTAATCTCGTGTTTGTGCAACAATTATGTGGAGATAAAACTGCTTGTTTATCTGTCATGACACTAATTTCTTTGTGCAAGACAAGGTGCCAAAGGTGATCTTGTACAAAGGAAGGAGTAGACCTCAGCAACTGTGTCAGATTCCTGTATCTATAAGATAGTGTTCAAGTGCATTTGTGGGATAATTGGTAAAGTCTTTAGTTTGACACCACAGATTGGGGCATCCAGCTAATGAAATAATGTCAGTCATGCTAGTTAAATCTCAAATTACTGGTTCTATAGATGATAGTCACTCAATATGTTCTGATTGTATCTATGGAAAAATAACTAGGAAACCCTTCCCTAGTGACTCTTCTAGGTGTGTTTTACCATTTGATAGAATTCACTTAGATGTATGGGGTCTTTCCTCTGGTCTATAGAAGGTTACAGATACTATGTTGTATTTGTGGATCATAGTACAAGATTTCTGTGGTTATTTCCACTTTTCAATAAATCAGAGGCTTTCTCCACTTTTATTAAGTTCTACAAGTTTGTTAAAGTACAATTTGGAATCAAATATTAAATCTCTACAATCTGATGGAGGTGGTGAATTTACATGTAATGCTTTTAAAGAATTCTTGCAAGATAAATGAATGGTTCCCAGAATATCATGCCCTTGCACTCCTTAGTAGAATAGTTTAGCTGAGAGAAGATATCGTCATATAGTTGAGATTGCAATTACACTGATGAATGCTGCAGAATTGTCACAACAATGGTTATATTCATGTGCTCATGTTGTGTATCTAATCAATAGAATGCCATGTAAAGCTTTGCATATGAATTCACCTTTCTATGCATTTTTTGATAAACATCCAATGTTGAGAGACTTGAACATATTTGCTTTAGCCATATACCCTTACCTTAAGCATTACAATGACGATAAGTTCCAATCTAGGGCATCTATGTGTATATTTATGGGATATGCTGCAGGGTACAAAGGTGCAATTTGTTACCTCACTGCTGTAGGACCCTTAGGAACCAGTCCGTTTCAAATGGGTCGGGTTAGGTCCGGGTCACATTTTGAAAAATCCAAAACCTGCCCTGCCCCTCCCCGTTTTATTTACAAACAGTTTCGGTCTGGTCCCTTCAATTTTGGGCCCGACGCGGCCGTGCCCAACCCTATTTTTCCTGATGAGTCATTATTTCCTGCAAAATACAGGTCTTCAACAACATCAGTTATGCCTCAATGTATATCTTTAGCATCATCTCCAATTGCTGCTGTTCATATTCAACCACACAGTACAGAACCACATAGTAATACAGAAAATGTCACATTGATCATTCTGTACAGGATCATGACAGTTTTGCTTCTGATAACTCAATGAGTTCTACAAGTACAACTAGTTCAGCACAAGACCAATTACAGGAATTCGAAACACTACCCTCAAGCTCATCTACTCCAAGATCAATCCCAACCCTTGTCTGTCCTTGATCGTGCACAACTCTTGTATTACTTTCGATCTCAGCTTTTGATAACGAGGAGTTTACTATTATTTCAAATTCTGCAAATCACAAGGAGCATAATATGAGAACTAGATTGCAATCAGGTGTTATAAGTAGAAGAGATTATACTGCATGTTATGCTGAATTACCTAAGTTAAAGTCACTTCAATTAGATGATGATTACATGTGTTATTCTGGTTTTTCATTCTTGGCTGAGGTTGTCGACTGTGAAGAACCTATTGGACCAAGCAATGCAAGAGGAGTATGATGCATTGAAAGCTCAGGGGACATGGACTTTTGTGCCTCCACCTTGAGATAGATATGTTGTTGGAAGCAAATGTGTTTATAAGGTTAAAAAAATCCAGATGGCAGCGTTGCAAGGTACAAAGCTCGACTAGTTGCTTAGGGGTATACACAGGAACATAGATTGGATTATTCTGAGAAATTCAGTCTAGTGGTTAGGCACACTACAGTAAGGCTAACTCTTGCACTTACAACTTGTCACAAGTGGGAACTCAGACAACTGGATATCAAGAATGCTTTTCTGCATGGTGAGTTACAGGAAGAAATATTCATGAAACAACCACAAGGTTTTGTTGATCAAAAGTGTCCAGATTATGTATGTTGGTGAAGTCACTATATGGACTTAAACAAGCTCCAAGCGTTTGGAACTCAAAGTTTACAGGAGTGTTTCCTTCCTTAGGATTTGTTGTTTCTCAATCTGATATAAGCTTATTTGTAAAACATGTTGGGGTTGATATTATCATTCTACTTCTCTATGTAAATGATATTATATTGACAGGCTCAAATTCAACAAAGGTCTAAACAGTCATAACACAACCCAGTGAGATCTTTGATTTGAAAGATACGGGAATGTTGACTTATTTCTTGTGATTACAGATGGAGTACAAAGAAAATGGAGATCTGTTTGTGAGTCGAACCAAGTATGTAAAGGAGCTGCTCAAAAAGGCTGGTACGAAGACATGTAAACGAGCACCTACACTAGCAAAACCTCATACACAACTTCTTATGTCTGAAGGAGAACCATTACATGATCCTAGTTTTTACATGAGTTTGGTTGGGGCACTTCAGCACTTCAGTACTTAAATGTTTTTATTACATGATCCTAGCTTTTACATGAGTTTGGTTGGGGTACTTCAGTACAAATGGGAGGTACTTCAGCAAGAGGACGTTGTGCTTTGTAGTTTCTGAGAGGCAGAATGGAAGAGATTTCTGCTGGCTTGGTAGTTTTTGAGCAATAGAGTATTGTTGGGGATTTCTGAGAGAGAGGGTGAAGTTTCTGAGAGAAAGAAATGGAGATGAAAGCAGAAGTCGAGGCTTTGTCGAAGCAGAATTGCTGCCTTCCACATTAAACAAAAACATTTTATCACTCACTGGATGTATGTGACCCATGAGGTTTTGAATCATGCCTAAACTTCTAATAACAATGGGTAAAGCATTTAATGAAAAAAGCGTGTCATAATATTAGATATATATTGATTAACCTGTAAGTGAGGTTTCGATAAGAAACAATAAAATTTGGATATGTGAAATTTCATTATTACTCATCATTATTCTTGTGTGATAGAAGATTAAATAGTCTTTTCACTATTTTTTTATTGACAAACAGGAATATATTAATACGTAGTTTACATAAAAATTTAAAATTAGCCCTTCCTTTCCTTCCCTAGTAAAAACCTAAAAAACCGGCCTCCCAGTTCCACGTCCCATTTCAACGTTTGCTGCCTTTCCAATTTATTTATTTTTAAAAGAAAACTTTAGAAAAAAACAAATAACGTATTTAAAACAAACCTTCAACCATTAAGTATCTGATGATATTTCTTTTTACTTAAAATAAGAGATCTTAGGTTCGAATCTCGTGGATCGTGAATTCGATATCAAATGAGGCTGTCCATTATGCGGTTTAGCTGAACCCTTCTTCCTCTGGTGTAAAAATATTAATTTGCAAAAAAATAAAAAATAAACCGAACGTCACACAGCCTGTCCACCTCTCCCCCTTCTCTCCACCATTAACTCTCAACTTATTGCAGGAGCAAAAGAACAACAACCAGTCACTGCCAACCCCAAAAACAAAAGATAAAATCTCAGATTTTTTTTCTGGGTTTTTTTGTTCCTTTCGACTTTTAATTTTCTAGCTATTGCAATCCATCAAGAACACCACCAACAACTACTTTTAATTTTCACCCAAGGGCCATGCTCATGGATTGAACCCATTTGCTATAGTTGTCTTCCACCAAGGGCTATGGCACAAGGATTGCGCCAGGCTGGTCCAAATGATGAAGGTAGAGAGGATGATTAGGATTTTCCCATTTAGGGTTTGAAGTCATGCCTGGTTTGGTTGGCTTCTCTCCTTCGTTGTCTCCCATGGTTATATGTAGGCTAGGGTTTGTGTTTGTGTTTCGTATTTTCCCAAGTCAATGCTCTGGTGCCATCAAGAGAAACGTGATATGATAGGAATAATATTCATAGTATATTCACACAGCTAGGATCACATATTTACACTTACATATCAAGATCCTACTCTAGTACCAATAATTGTGCATAGATGTATACGAAGTAAGGAAACAAACAAATAACTACTAATCAATCACAAGACACTTATCTTGTGGAATTCTTTCCTTTAACAAAGAGAAATATAACTAAACTATTATAGTGTTTTTTTTTTTTTTTTTAAACAAACGATATTATCTATTTTAAAGGAAGAGGTGGGCTTAGCCTCACAATGGACAAACAATAATGTGGTTCAATTTCACATTTGGTGAGAATCGAACCTAAGACTTCTCACTTACAAGTAAAGAGGATTACCATTAGATCGTAATATTACATAGCTAAACTATTATAGTGTTTGGTTGCAACATATGTAGATGTTTGTTTGTGCATATTTGAGTACAAGAATTTTTAATTGTTATTATAAAATATTGGGGATAAACTAAGTAAAAAAGGAAATTCAAGAAAAAGATTAGTAAGTTGCGAGTCAATAGTCTATACAAACTGGCTACAAAATGACGAGATCATGTAAAAAATTCAAAACTTGTTCTAGTTATCAATGTTTTATTAAGTTGAAAAAAAAAATTTAACATGTCACTTAATACTATAATTTAGTGATTTTTTTTTACTTGTAAGTGTAATGTTGTAAATAACGAATTTCATACCAATTCGTCCTCTTATTTTTGCTTTTGACATTTTAAATCAAACAATCCTTTACCTTTTCTAATTGAGCCATTTTGCTTTTGACATTTTAAATCAAACAATCCTTTACCTTTTCTAATTGAGCCATGAGCCATTGACAAAGAATTAAGTTGTACAATGAACCAAAATCAAAAATTTTCATCAAATTTTAGAGGACAGTACGATTGTGACCACTACCTCCTCATGTTTCTTAGTTCAAAGTTAACACTGATTGTGCGGCTCATGGTGGCAGAGATTGAGGGTATTATTCAAGATCATTTTGGCAGTTGTTTAGGCTGTTGCATCTTCAATTGGAATTGCTTATTGTTTAGAAGCGAAGTTGCATGCGGTTATTCATGAAATGGATATAGTTTCGGCAAACTGTTAGAATTTTTTGTAGATTGAATGTGATTCTTCTTTAGTGGTCCTTTTTCTTTCTTCTACTTTTTGCAAGATTTCTTGGAGTTTGCATGTTTGTTGGATTAATTGTCTTGCTCTTCTCTCCTGTATGCATGTTCGTGTCACTCATATTTTTGGAGAGGGTAATGCAGTTGCTAATTGTTTGGCTAGTTTCGGTGTGGATCATTCTAGGAGTTTATATTGGGATTCTTTTCCTCCTTTTGCGATGTCAAGCACCTTCATATAACCTTTCTTCACGGCCTAATTTTAGGTTTTGCTAGTTTGGTCCTAGATTTAGTTGTGTGAAGCAAAAAAGGTTGGTTTTCCTTTTTCTTCTCTTTTTATTGTTGAATTACTTCTTTCATTGTCAAATAATTTAAGATGAAATGTCTCATATCTTATCAAAAATTGATGTTTTTGGAATGATTTTCCGAAATACTCTGTTTCTTCGGCGAACTCAACGTGGCATTGATTTAGTTGCCCCAAGAGTTTTAGCAGTGATTATTTTAGTCCTTGCGTTTTAAGTGCTTAGTTTAATAATTGTAATTTTTTTTTATTTTTCTTTTTTCGTATCTATGCATGATAAACGTGACATTGACACCACCAAAATATCTAAAAGTAAAAGACAAAATATGTTAGTGGCGTCTTATAGTCAATGACATATTTCATTATAAATCATACATGATGATCATTGATGAATAAGAAGTTTCCCTTAGTTCTTCTTTAATTAATTTGATATGTCATATGCTCCAGTTTAAGGCGGGCGAGGTTTGAGTTAAATTATACAGGTTGACTATAGCAGAGTATATCAAACTCGTTGTTCTTGTGAGGTGAACACAAAACTAAAACTTTCATTTACTAGTTGAGAGAATACTGTCTCTTAGACCGTACTGGCTTAATGAGCTCTATTTTTCTATGAAGGTAAGGTTCTTGTCCTCGCGCCTTGTTTGTATTTTTTCTCTATTTAATAAATTTATTCACAACATTGTCTTTCCATAATAACTATGTTGGAGTGGATTTGACATTATGGTTTAGTTAAAAATAAAAAATAAAACCTGGCCACATGCCATTGACTCATTAACCGCATTGATAAACCCTTTTTGTCTCTAATCATTACATATATTTTAATGAAATATTTTATTATTTGCTAATATGAACAAATAAAATAATTTATAATCTCCTAATATGAACAATAAAATTTTTACCTTTTCTTTTTATTATTTTATGTAAATTATTTGGATGTATAACTCCAACAATTTCACATAGAAATAAACTACACACACTCATTTTTATTTTTCACATATTTTTTTCATTTAGTTGTTCGGTTGAACACATAAAAAAATAATTAAGTTGAGGTGTTCAAAATGTGAAAAAGATGTACAAAATCACTCTCTTTTCGAATAGAGATATATAAAACAACTTTACAACAACTTTTGGAAGTGTTAAAATTCTTACCCAAGCCATCAATACAAATTTTACATTCCATTTGCACGTTCCTTACTTTAAAACAATGCAACGTGTAAAAAACGACAATATAATAACCCTTTCAATAAAATTTGATGGTACATCTACCTATTTAATCTAACAAGTCCACTTTTAATAATGAAAAATTTGACATTATCAAAGACGACAATATAATAACCCTTTCAATAAAATTTGATGGTTTAATTCACTGCATGTTGATCATATGTATTTTAATTGATTGGGCGGTTGTTGAAAATAGTATTTAAATGAAGAGAGAGTGGAAGAACGGCGAAAATGAGCATGGAAGTGAGAGAATTGATGCGTTGTTTTACACAGAGAGCACTCTAAACGGGTGTTTTACGTTTTGGTTTCCCTTCCTTTGTCCTAATTCCCATGTCCCATTCCAACATTTACTGCCTTTCAATTTATTTATTCAACAACTGTCGACCCTAAAAATTATCAAACCTACGTGGCGCGCAGGCCGAGTAATTAATAAGCTAACTACATCCTTCGATTGTATGTAGGGCGTTGCGTTGAGCGCGCTGCTAACTTCTTAATCTTACGACTGTGGCTGAGGAAGGAACACGTCTCGGCCTTCGGGTTCTAGAGCCTGAAGACAAGGATGCTAGTCTTGCGAAGTTCACGAATTGTCGGCCCCAGGTTCGATCACGATGATTATATTCGTAAGAGTATAAGCATGCCGAACTGGCACCAAACTATACAGATACAAGTACTCAAAAGAGATGTATGTCTTGATGGTGAATGTCATTCGGCCGTCAGAATGCCGAACTCTAAAACTTACTTGTGAAGATCCAATCATAAACAACTCAGCGTTCAATGTGTCGAGCCCAATAACTTGTAACACCTCATTTCGTCGAGAAGGCTCATGAGATGACCTCTACCAACAAAGACTCGAAAATCCTTGTCGGCCTCAACACAATGCTGTTTATCCAAACTGAAGGTGCTCCGTAGTCGGTTGATTCTACAACAACAATGTTGTTTATCCAAATTGAAGATGTTTGCTGGTTGCCTTCACAGTGTTGTTTATCCAAACTGAGGATGTGTTGGCAAAAAAAGAAAATAAGAATCTCAAGATTGTTGAGAGGTTTCGCGTAGAACGAGAGTTTGCACAGGACAGTTTGTGTATTGAATTGGAAGGGCTTCGAATAATGCACTTCCCTTTATATATAGCAGGGAACCTACTCCTAGCCGAACCAGAAATGTATCTGGACTAAAACTCCCAAATCTAATCTGATTAGAATTCGGCCAATCCTAGTTTCAATAGGTCTCTGAACCAAGCTCTATAATGAATCAGATTCATTCTCGAATTCCCAACGCCTTTAGCTTTGAGACTCCTTATTATGCGAGGACTCGACTTTTTCACTTTTATTCGAAATAATCCTCCTCGTAGCAGGATTCGGCCAACCTCGACAGGGCTGGCCCATGTCAAGATTCTAAATAAGCATTATCGGGCCGAGAATATTTCTGACCTTGGCCCAAAATAACATTTTGGGTCCAAACATTGTCCCCTCGCTTCTAAGGTCTTCGGCCTAAAACTCCTGGGCAAGCATCGACCTTGAAGAAGTGAAACAAATCTTTCAGCATATCCCTAAAACACCTTGAAAATCCCAACCACTTAGACACATTTATGAGGCATGACTGCACGATATCAAACTCGTCAAACTTCCTACCACACGGCATCTCCTTGGCATGTTTCTCTTCAATGATGACATTTTGTAACACCCCGGCCCTGAAATATTTATTTTCGGGAATTAAATTTGTGGGTAGGCCCAAAATATTTAATGTAGTTTAGTTAACTATCTACAATTACAATCTCTACTTAAGTTTCACTAACGCTCCATAATTATAATTCCATACCAAATGTACGACACTATCTTCATATTTTAATGACATTTCCCTTTATGGACCAATTTCCATTTTAGCAACCTTTAATCTTGAATTTATTTAACCTCACATATTTTATGGCTGCATCTAACGTCTCATTAGACTGCCTACATACCCTTGAGCGGGATCAAACCTTTCGTAGTTCACATATCCACTTCCAAATTCATTAACTTCGACTTTTTAGTGACTAACTACCACAAAATCAGTCCAAATAATTGAATCACACCATATTTACATTAAATATAGATTCAGAATATCAAAAATAGTGTGAAAGAGGCAGAGACGGCCCACTGGCCACGCGCCGCCGCGGGTGGCAGTAGGCCGCCCCGACTCGCCTGAAAATTCAACTATTTCTAAAAATTCTCAAAAATTACAGAAATGAAGATCTCTAAGAGTAGCGCAAGCTTTATACATGTGGCCAAGTCCAATTTGGCCGGGAAAAGCTCCAATTTCCCTCAAACCCACATGAACCCTAGAAATGGGTGTTCTTGATTCGACTCCAAACAAACTCCGACGCCTCAACCATTGCTTGAGCTTTGTTCCTGGGGTTAAGAGGAGTCTATTGGTAGTGGTGGTTGACATGATAACATTCAGAAATGGTAGAATTTGCCGTCGCACCCCTACGAACCCGACGGTGGGTTTATCTCGAAATCAAACCCATTTAACTCGGTGTTTTGATGAAATTGGAAGAGGAATGTATGCTAGGTCACTTCCAGGTGATGTGGGGCTTCTAATCAATGGAGAAATTGCATGAAAAGGTATTGGAACTCATCAATTCCGTCAGGTCGAGCCGCGGGTTACGGGATGACCCGGTTTAGCTGGGTGATTTCCCCTTGTTCCTCTCCTTTTCTTCCCTCTCCTTTCTCTCATTTCTCTTGGTATCATTGGTCAGTTACCTCCTCTTTCCTTTTTCTTTTCTCGCCACTTCTCTGGCCGTTTTTCTTTCATCCTTTCATTTTTTTTATCTTCTTTTCCTCGACAAGCTCCCAAAATTATGGAGCCTTCTAGATTCATAGCAAAATGACCATTCTACCCTTACACTTGTTCATTTCTATTTCATTCGTTATAACTTCGTTTCACAAACGGTTTTCGCCCACACGCTTGTGAGATCAAACTCTATCCAAATATGCCAAGAAAACGATAATATGTACGGGGATAGGATACATCCTCGTATATTTCAATTTATCCAACTAGGGCATTTTCTCCATTTCACTTATCGACAAGGAAAAACCGACGTAAATTATAAAAATTCCCAGACATAA